>NC_133101.1:50456526-50744712 GCF_022965805.1 Primulina eburnea | reverse complement strand
AGAAAAGAAGACACGTTATATATATATATATATATATATATATATATATATATATATATAAATATCACATAGACTCAAGATCTCCGTTTCATTACTCAAGATCTCCGTTTCATTGATAATCGAAAATCACATATTTGCATAAATGCTAAAAAATTAGGAAAAAATAGGTCAGTGGTCGACCATGAATCGAATTATGTTGGTGAAGTCGGCTACCGTCTTCGAAGGAGTGAATGTTCTGCAAGTCAATTTTTGTATGCGAAGGTTTTTAAAGACATAATGAAGTTTTTTTGTGGTATAGGAGACACCACAAAAGGTTGGATGAATTTCTTGCACATAGGTGTTGAAAGAAGGTTCAATTGAGGTCGTTTTGTGAGATTAAGGTATATTTTTAAATTTTTTATTTTTATATTCAACCACACCAAACACTCAATTATGTATCACAATTTTCTATACATTAATACCAAACACTATATATTTCATCACATTATATCAACTATCTTTATATTCTTATAAATCATTATTCAAATATTTTATTATTCGATTATCTCATCACACGAATCAAACTATGACAATATATATTCATCATACAACCTTCACATAGTCAAATCAAACAATTTTACCAACTCATGATGTTTTCTTTATCATAAAAATGACTCAAGCCATATATAACAAACTTTAATTTATAACTTGGACTAAATACAATGGCACGAAAGAACAAGGAGTTTGTCTTATCGATATTTTTCTAGCTATTTGTTGAACTTACTTTTCATATTTTGAGTCATATCTACTAAAACGATCTTCATTCTTCGTTGTGGGGACCCGGACGCTAATCAAGTTCTTAATTATTTTTGAGACTAATTAATCAATTATAAAACAGGGTCTAAAAATTTTTCTTTTTAAAATGCGGAACGTAGTGAAATCAAACCATATATACATATCAGTATATAAAATACAAGTCCTGTATCACAAACATTTATTCAAACTAGGGTTTGACAACTACTATCAAGTGTTCAACCCTATCTCTAGTCCAGGTCCGGTGCCACCACTCTAATCACGATCTCTCTCTTCATCTCCTGGACCCTGATCCTGTCTCACCTGTTGTCAAGTACACATACAGACAAGACAACAGCCGGATAAACCGGTGAGAATATACTCCCAGTATAAATCAACGAAACATGCAATCATATAAACAATATAAAGCATGTAATCAGGTAACAGATATATGTAACAAAGTCTGAAATATAATCAATATCAAACTGTCGACAATACTCGTAGCTACATCATTCAGACTAGACTCAATCCTAGTCTAGGGATCCCGATTCCAGAAGTTGGCATGCGTATATCGACTAGCAGTAATAGAAAAGACTCTAGTTCTATCCACGCCGATATGGTATCGATCAACAGTAATAGAAAAGACTCCAGTTCTATTCACATCGATATGGTATCGATTACCAGTAATAGAGGAAGCTATTATTCTATCCACATCAATATAGTACCGATTAACAGTAATAGAAGCAACTCTAATTCTATCCACATCGATATGACATCGATTAACAGTAATAGAAGAGCTACTAATCTATCCACATCGATACAATACTGATTAACAGTAATAGAAAAAGCCACCATCCTATCCACATCGATAGCCAAACATCCAGTGACAGTCTTTGGCACAACCGCCAATACACCATCTTATGACATCGTGCAATGTGCCCGTGGTGATCCCACCACTAACGGCACTTCTGTCATAAGATTACTCTTCTAATACCTGTAATCTATAACTCAAGAAAACAAGGATATCAATCAATCAATGCAAATATCAATGCAATAAAGTAAAGTATGTGATTTAGGGAAACCCAAGTCTAAACCGACTCAAGTCCATCTCCCAATACCACATTGACTTATACCTTTCTTTCGTCGGTTTCTGGCTCAGTCGAAGTCCTGAACTCACAATCTGTCTGATACTGACAATATCAATAATCTCATATCAATATACCAGTCAATTCCATAACAATCTGATCAATCTGGATTTAATTCAAATCAACGGTATAACGGTACAATCTCAATATTCCCGTCAATACAACATCACCAGATAACAGTTACAATCTATAACTCATATCCAATACAATCTATAATCAATCCATAATCTAAATCTGTCCGATATCAACCGATTATAATCAGAATTTCATAACAATTTCATAATCAGTCTATTTCTTAATCTGACTTCGATTCTATGATGTCTAACATGTCAAGAACATCATATATGAATCCTATTCAATTCTGACAATATCATAATTTCAAAACATGTCAAAACGTAGCAAAACTTACGTCAAAGTGTAGCCTACGTCGATAGGATTACAGTACCGAAGTCGGATTACAATTCAGACGGACGGATTGATCAAACGATTGAAATTGAAATCGAATTCCCAAAAACTTTCCTCTCGATTCCTTTTTACGTTTCTGAGGAAATGATTCCTCTCGATTCCTTTTTACGTTTCTGAGGAAATGAATTGTAATGTATATATATATATATATATATATATATATATATATATATATATATATATATATATATATATATATACACACACACGTACATGCATATAGCCACATGGCTCGGTGTGCTTGCTGCACGTCTCGCGCATATGCGCGACCTTCCTTCGCGCATATGCGCGAGACCTACTGGTCTTGGTCTCGGCAACTCGCGCATATGCGCGACACATTTCCGCGCATATGCGCGACACCCACTGGACCTTCCGCGCATATGCGCGACATCACTCCGCGCATATGCGCCCACTTCTCTGGACGTCGCGCGCATGTGCGCGGCTTCTATTCGCGCATGTGCGCCCACTCCTCTGGACAAGCCGCGCATGTGCGCGCATACATGTCACGCATGTGCGCCGATGCTACTGTCCTCGCACATACATTTCACGTGTAATCTTATTTCGTGTCTCGGTTAATCCTTTCATAATCATATCAAATTATAATTCAATAATTACAGATTATTAGGATTTAATTCTCGGGCATTACATTCGTGTTATGTTAATTAATCGTATTCTCGATCAAACGAAGTTTACGAAAATATTGATTGGATGCGATTACCAATGACCTAGAGGTACATAGCATTATTTCATTAAAAAAAACTTAACCAAACTTCTTTTAATTTCATCTTCAGAAATATTTATCATCTTCCAAAATTCTGAACATATTTCTTTTATTTTGATCCTTCAACATATTAAAAACACATTTAGGTTGTATTTAGATGGATGAATTTGAAATATATAAATTTCAATTATATTTTTATTGTTACTAATTAAACAATATATAGAATCTTGAATCTATATTTTACATATTGACACAATTGTAACATAAAATATAATGAATTTCAAATGCATATATTATTGAGTGAACTTGAAATCCATCATAATTAACATGAAATATTATATAAAAATAGAAGATGTGGATTTGAAGTTTATAATATTTTTTCTCTAAATTACAAAAAATATTTGAATATAATTTAAATCTATGAATTTGAAATCCATCAATTATTAGATTTAAGATATGACCTGAACAAACACATCTCTATATTATCTTGCCAATTTTTTTCCCCTTTACGATTATCTAATAAAATTAACTTGAACAAACACATATCTATATTATCTTTGCCAATTTTTGTCCCCTTTACGATTATCTAATAAAATTAAGTTTAAACACATCTCTATATTATCTTGCCAATTTTTATCCCCGTTACGATTATCTAATAAAATTAAGTTTATAATTATTTTTTGCAAACGCCAACTGCAATAAAATAAAAATAAAAATATATCGTATTTTGTGAGACGGATATCTTATTTGGGTTATCCATGAAAAAATATTATTTTTATGCTAAGAGTATTACTTTTTATTGTGAATATCGTAGGGTTGACCCATCTCACAGATAAAGATTCGTGAGACCGTTTCACAAGAGACATACCCAAAAAAAATGTATGGTAGAAATCTATACTATCTATACTATATTATTAAGTGTGAATACATGATAATAACTACCTAGAGAGAACATCAACTTTTTTTCCAAATTTACTCTTATATGAACTAATATTACACTTTTGTTTTTTGTTTTTAAATTTCAACACACACTTTTATTTATTTATTTTTTTTTCAACAATTAAAATATCAATATAGTCCTTTCACAATTTGTCAAATTTCACTTTAGTTCATCGATAATGATAAAAAAGATTGTACACATATGTATCGTGTGTGCAAAATAACTAGTATATAGAACGTTCTAAGGTTCCGTAATCAGAAATCCGATGGGGAATTAGACTCACCATCGGGACATCTTCGTCTTTTCACAAGACGATTAACGAAACAGTCCCACGTGACGGATTGTTCTCGCTTCCAAACATGGTCGGTGTGAGTGCATTTTTCACACTTGAAAAATATCCAATTTCACACTGCAACAACAAAAACACCATCCAGTAAAACAAAGAACAAAAAAAAGCGGTTTTTTTTTTTTTTTATAATCCAAATTAATCTTTTCGGAGAAAAGTAGAAATCTACTCTAATCATTCTTTCATCCCCACAAACTCCTCCTTTTTCACTCTCTGTACACGCAGTGTGTGTAATTACGGCGAAGGAAAGTGGGAGATACACTGCAATTCACTTAAGGAAGGAGTAAAGCAGAAACCAACTCTGCTCCCCCATTTGTGGTTTTTCTTTCTCTAAATTGGGGGCAAAAAACCACCTAAACCCTTCTGTTTTTTGAACCCAAATGGGTCGAATTTGTGGGCATTTTATCTGCAGCTGGAAATGTTGAGTTGGGTCTGCACTTGAAACTGACTATCGGGGCTGAGACGTGAAGATCTCCCCCTTTACAACGGTGAGGTCTGCTTTTAAGTTAGCTCGATTGTCTCGCATTGTATGCGACTTTAAGTTAGTTTTAGATGATGGGTTTTTACGTTAATCGAGTTTGTTGTCGTAGAATGTGTTCGGTTCTTGCTACATTGCTTTAGATTGAGCTTGTTCTGGGTCGGGATAGAGCCGCGTTGGAGGATGAATCTGACAAATGAATTTGGTTTTTCGGCATAATCAGATCTGAGTGAATTTTGATTTTACGCTTGGTTTGTAGTTGAGTTAATACTGATGTAGGTGAATGTTAGGTAAATCAGAAGAGATGAGAACTCTTGTGTGTACTTCTTTTCACCTCATCGAGAATCTTCTTCTTATTCTTCTCTCTCTGGATTTCTGCATGCTCATTTAATGGATTTTCCATCTTTGGGTGTAGTCTGACTTTAAATGCAGGCTCCTCAGGCTGTGCTAAATGTGATCGGTTTTAAAAAATAGTTAGAAATCATCAAATGTCAAAATTTTTGGGATGGAATTCGGTATATAAAAGAAGAGTAAGGTGAATACATTGTATTCTCCTTGATGGCAAAAATGAAGTCGGATGCACCTCTAGATTATGCTTTATTTCAGCTGTCTCCAAAGCGTTCCAGGTGAGGATTGTGGTTCCTATATTTAATCTCATTATCAAGTTAAAGGGTAATTTCTATCCTTAGTTTTGTTTACTTTGAGCTCTGCTTTGGCCAGATGCGAATTGTTTGTTTCAAGCAATGGCAGCACAGAAAAGATCGCATCAGGATTGCTCAAACCCTTTGTTACACATTTGAAGGTTGCAGAGGATCAAGTCGCTTCTGCTGCACAGTCAGTTAAGCTTGAAGTTGGACGACGGAAAAATGCTGAAATGTGGTTCACAAAGGGAACACTTGAGAGGTATTGCCATTTGCTACTTGGAAAATTGTTTAATTCATGCTCAGTACCTATTATTGTTAATCTTTCAGGTTTGTGCGATTTGTAAGTACGCCAGAGGTTTTGGAACTGGTTGTAACATTTGATTCTGAGATGTCACAATTGGAAGCAGCGCGAAAAATATATTCGCAGGTATTTATATATGCATGATCAGATGGTTTAACTGGTACTTCTGTGACTATAGCATAACTAAAAAATTTCCCCTGTTTAATAACAGGGACCTGGAGATCAACTTTCTGGTATGGATTTCATTACTAATTCTTGATGTATTTTATCCAATATTTTTCTTTTTCTTGATTGTACCTGAAATCTAGACGTGGATAAACCAAAAGAATAAGTGAAAAAACCACTTGTGTTGTGTTATTAAATCTTTCACGGCACCTTGAGGTATGCATCTGTTTTTTGTTTTTGAAGTTTTATCCAAAACAACACACTTTTTTCCTTGTATAGATTACATAAAGCACGAGCATATGATACTTGTTGCATGGAATACCATACCAGTAACTATATTCTGAAATTATTTTGCTGCACTTCAATTGTGAAAGTGGACCTATTTGAATGGCTCATCTAGCTGATTCTAGAGTTTTCAGGAATTGGGGTCCAATATTTTGAATTTTTTCAGTCAGTTAAGATACATTTGAAACAAGTAACATATCTTTAGTTTCATAATTGTTTTGTTCCTTTTTTTTTTTTGTGAAATAATAATAGTCTGTTACTCTGAATCAATGACTTGATATGTCAAATGCTCCAGGTGGCACAACGGATGCAGAAGATGCTACAAAGTATCAACTCTTTACTCTGTTTCACATTTTAACATTATCATTTTTTTATTCATTTGGCTGGATTTATTTTTATGATTCGATCCTAATGTGTGAGATCACTTTCTACCAATGGATGTGATTATTCTGTCTGTACCTCTCTAGTTTCTATCACTTCATGTCAGTTTTGAGTATTTTCTTTATAAGTCAACCTTTATGGCTGATGCGATCCGGGTGAAATGGGTGAGCTGGGTCAGGTGTTCCACCAGATCAAATCAATAATGTTGTTCAGGAAAATGAGTAAGTAGATGAATCTGTGAGCTATAGCTTCCACTGTAACCTGCAGACAAGGAGATAACCAAGTGAATGAGCGCCGGAAGGGTGTCCGGCGTGGCCACTCCGATGCTTAAGTCAGTGAATGATTCAAGCCAAGAACCAATGTAACCAAGTGATGGTTGTGATATTGGTGTGAATGAATGAATGTAAACGTAAAGAGAGAACCTGATATTTATAGTAGAAGAAGTAATGATGACCTCGTTCTCCGTGCTACCTACTAATTATAGTAGGACGGCTGAATACACTATATATTCTGACATGTTAAATCTCACACTGGTCACATCCAGTCCCACCTGATTTTGTCAACCCATCGGCCTAGGTGTCAGAGATGAGACAGTCGCCAACATCCTATTCTGTTAGTATACTCGAGGGCGATGCTCATATCGAGGTGGCTCGGGTAGAAAGTTCCCGGGAGCTTGTACGAGAGCCCGGGCGTCCAGTGGCCCGGGAGGAGACGTCCCGGGCATTCACCCGCCCGGCTTCTGATGAACCCTTCCTGCTGACTTGTCCTGATTCTGGCCATCTATCCAGTATCCTGGGTCGTTCATGCCCCGGGCACAAGAATCGTCCATGACTCGGGCACAACCCGGGCTATCCCGAGGGTATCAATGGCCATTAACTCAGCGCACAGAAGTTGTGGTTATAATGAACCCCATAAGGTGTCAGGTCTATCACATCAATCAGTTAACAAGTAATAGTTGCTTGAAAAGTTTGTAAATGTGAGTTTACAATCCAAATATAATTTGAAGTTTTAAGCTATCTCGGTTGTAATGGCCTGCTAGAATTAATTACATTCTATAATAGTTAGCTTGTGATACAGGAAGTTAAATTAATGTTTGATGTGGATTTCGTTTCATGGTGCACTACACGTAAGTAATTTCGTATAGGTATGCTGCTTACAGATGAAACACCTTTATTACTTGTCTTTTCTTGTAAATATCGTTTGGTTGTTCTCAACCATAGTTGTCAAAGGCGAGCGTAGGCGAGAGACAAGGAACGATTCACTAAGGCGAGCCCAGGCGCTTGCTTGGACTAGCCTTGGAAGTTCACTCAAGAGCTCTTAAAGCGCGTATGAGTGATTTTTTTTAATTACTTGTTTAAAACAAAAAGTCCAAATCCTAGCAACCCAACGCTCCAACATTGAAATCAAAAGAAGAGAGTCTTGAATAGAAAAACAAGGTGAGGACATCTACATCTAAAACAATCAGAAAAAGACTGATTTCACATCTTTTGGATGAAGAGGAAGAAGCATTTGATGTAGAAAAAAAAAATTATAAAAACCAAAGAAGAATACAAATCTGAAAGTTCTAGGGACTCTCATAATTCGATGGAAGGAGATGAATTTGATTTAGATAATTGAAGAATTTAATCATGTTACTAATTACTATGAAGTTATTAATTATTTTTTTGTTTTGAGTGACATTGTGACTTAATTATTTCATATTTTAATATATTTACTCTAACATAAATATGTATTTTAAAAAATTTAAACATGTGCGACTTGCTTCGGTAAGGTGCGCGCCTCGTCTTGTGACTTAGGCTCCATGGCTCTTGTGTGTTTTGCGCCCTTGACAACTATGTTCTCAACACTTTGATCAAAGTCCTTATAATAAATATAGTCGACGTGTCAAATGTCCATCATGAAGGTTTATCTACTTCATCTTTCTCTGTGTACGTATGTGCACGTATATGTCCTGTGCATATTCTGATTATTTACCATCCTCGCAGAAAGGAGCTTTTGAGAGCTATCGATGTAAGGCTTGTCGCAGTTCAGGAGGACTTGTCAACAGCCTGTGCTCGTGCTGCTGCTGCTGGTTTTAATATTGACACAGTCTCTGAACTTCAAATGTTTGCAGATAAATTTGGTGCTCATTGTTTAAAGTAAGTACTTGGAAAACTTTTGGTATCACATTGAAGGAATAATGAAGAACCCACATAGATTAAATATGGTCTGCTTTCGGAGTTTTGGTGTAGTTTTATGTGACTTGAATTATATATCTATGGTCATAACATGAAATCGATTCTAACCTAGATCACAACGGTAAAATTATACCTTATTTGAACAAAATTATTGGTGAAAAAATCTTTATTTTAATTTTGAACTAAATTTAAGTTGTATTTGTGCGTAGTGAAGCATGCTGCAAGTTGATATCACTATGTGAGAGGCGACCGGATTTAATGAATCAGTGGAGACCTGTGTCTGATGATCGAATAATTCGTTCTTCGTGCGGGTCGGACATGTCAATTGATGTCGACAATCTCCCGTCATCACCACCACTCAATCAAGAACAAACTGCCACATTTCAGCAGCCCAATGCCCTTCCTTCCCTTTCCAGCAATCGCACCATCAACATGGAATCAAGCGTCGAGAGGGAAGGTGTCGAGAAGAAAGAGAAGAGCTCATCAAATTCTGATCAGAATCCTGAGCCATCAATTCAGGCAAGTCAGCCTACCAGACGTCTTAGTGTGCAGGATAGGATAAACTTGTTTGAAAACAAGCAGAAGGAGACATCTGGAGGAAAGCCAACTGTAGGGAAGTTTTCTGAACTGAGGCGGATGTCATCTGACATGTCGTCATCTGGAACTTCGCTTTTGAGGAGATGGAGTGGTGCTAGTGACATGAGCATTGACCTAAGTGCTGAAAAGAAAGATACTGAAAGCCCCTCTTATTCCCAGTCAACTGCCTCAGTTTCTCAGAGCAAGCAGTCTGAGGAGAAAAAAGTTTTTGCCGTGGGTTCTGATTCTGTTACACCAGAGATAAAAATTATGGCTAATCTGGGTAGGGTTGGTGATACCAGTGAGTCGAAAGGGAGTTCTTTTAACAAGTTAGGTTCCAATTCTAACTTGGGTCTTGTCGAAAATGTTCCCTTGAAAAGACAAGTGTGTGACTCAACTCAGTCAATATCATTTAATAGCAAGCATCATGATAATTCAGAAGAGAAGAGGCCTTTGCTTGGAGTTAAAAACGTGGTTGTTTTGGGGTTGGGGGATAAAGGGGAGTTGGAGGATTCTCAGAATAGTGAAGAGCTTAGTGATACTATAGAGGGAGTGACTTTGCAGACAGAGTTTGCTAGAGTGAAGGATTCATCTTCTTTGACTCGATTTAAACCTTCTGCAAGCAAAGGCGGTGGGCAGTCTAAAAATTTAAATAGGGAAGATTCTGAAATAAGTGATCAGGCTGTTAGGCAATCACGATCGAAGGTTACCCACAAGACACTGGGAGAATCTGGACTTTCTGATGGCGGTCCTGGTTCAAGAATTCGAGAGGCTTTTGCTTCTCGCTATAAAGGGAATGGAGGGGATTCCTCGTTCGCGCATCCAGATGTAAAATCTGTTGCAGAATTTGTAGGAGTTGAAAAGAAAGAATCAAAGTCATCCGAGAAGGTAACCGATAGTTCTGTGCCAAGTATTGAAAATTCAGGCCCTCAGAGAACGAAGTTCAACAAACAAGGCTTGGCAGCTGACCATAGTCGAAAGGCAGAAATTCAAAGAGATGAAAGCTGTTCTGTCGGAATCATTGGGGGGGCCTTCTCTGGTAAGTTCTCAATAGACACTGAAGAAAGCCTTGATTCGTTTAAAACACCACCGCTTGAGCAAGCTGAAAGAAAAAGACAGTCAAAAGGTAATCAGGAACTTAATGATGAGTTGAAGATGAAAGCAAATGAGCTTGAGAAGCTTTTTGCTGAGCATAAGCTACGAATCCCAGGTGATCAATCTCACTCTGGCTCTAGAGGCAGGCCAGCTAAAATGCAACACGAGTCAACAACTAGTTTATACCATTCAAAACCAGTAGTCAATATTAGTTCCCAAGTGTCTGGCTATTACCCGGCAAGAGAACCTAACAGGAATACCAAAATCATAACCAAGCTTGATGCAACCTCCATCCCAAAAATTATTGATAATCAGAATTATGGTGATGCTTTAAGTAAAGAGTTTTCTGAGCTTTCTGTTTCAGATGGTTCTCGAGGGAAATTCTATGACAGGTATACCGAAAAAAGAGATGCAAAGCTAAGGGAAGATTGGAGTTCCAACAGAGCAGAGAAAGAAGCTAGATTGAAGTCCATGCAGGATAGTCTTGAGAGGAGTAAATCTGATTTGAAGGCCAAATTTTCAGCTTCTGAAGATAGACTGGATTCAGTATCCAATACTCGTCGACGTGCTGAGAGACTCAGGTCATTTAATAGCAGGTCAATTACGAAAAGAAAGCAGGTAGATTTGTTATATTCTACTGATATATGCCCCTAATGCGTGCCCATGCAATTTTACGAGTTTAATGGAGTTGATCTTCTGTTTCTGTTTAACCGACTTTGTAAAAGTTTTATTTGTCAGCAACTTTTAGATTTTGGTGATGGTGAGGATGATGAAGAAGCATTAAATTTTGGGGAGCAGAATCATCTTCAGGAAGATGTTCCTTTAGATCACACCACTTTCGTTGATGGTGTCTCTTCAGGTGCACAGGATAAGAAGCTTTTACCCAACAATAGGAGTCTGTCATCATCAAACGGTACCTCAGCTACTCCTGGTTCAAGATCTGCTATAAGAACTTCCAGTATAAATTCTAGGAGGCGAAGACGCAACCAGAAAATCCACTCATACAATCTGTACCCAACTTCTCTGAACTGAGAAAAGAAAACACCAAGCCATCTTCTGGAACCAGTAAGACGACTCGTTCACAAGTAAGAAGCTATTCCCGTAGCAAGAGCAGTAGTGAAGAAGCAGCGGCTGTGAAGGATGAGAAGTCACACCAATCACAATTATTGAGGAAAAGCTCAGTAAATCATAACGAGTTAAGGGATGTGTCCCCTTTGGAATCCGATGGTGCTGTTTTGACACCGATGAAATTTGATGAGGAAGTTCCCAAGAATGTTGCAGCTAAGCCTTTTCTCAGAAAGGGTAGTCGTACAAGCTATGTTGCAAGAGCAAGTAATACAAAACATATGGCCTCTGTGCGATCTGAGCCTATAAAGAATGAAGAAGGAAATAATGACTTGGCCTCTGGAACAGATGACTTTGAGAATACTGGTAAAGATGAAGTAGAGGAGGAATTTGAAACCTTGAAAGCTGAAGGTCACGAGGTTTTGGACAATGAAGAACCAAGATTGGTGATGGAAACTGAGAAGTTATTTGATTCAGGATCAGAAAATGGTGATAACAAGATGGCATTTTCTCTACTTGACCAAGCTTTGGGTTCTCAGTTATCTACAGTTGTACCCTCTGGCTTCCACCCTGTTGAATCTATGCAAGATTGGCCTGGGGAAAGTCCTATGTTATGGAATTCACGCGTTCAACATTCATTTTCTTATCCTCATGATTTGTCCGATGTTGATGCATCTGTGGACTCCCCAGTTGGAAGTCCTGCTTCATGGAACTCACAGTCGTTAAGTCAAGTTGAGTCTGATGCAGCTCGAATGAGGAAGAAATGGGGAACAGCTCAGAAGCCAATGTTGGTGGCCAATTCATCCAATAATTTATCCCGTAAAGATATGACTAGGGGATTTAAAAGGTTTCTGAAATTCGGAAGAAAAAATCGTGGCTCGGAGAGTTTGGTTGACTGGTTATCAGCAACCACATCAGAAGGAGACGATGATACTGAAGATGGACGTGATCCTGCTAACCGGTCATCAGAAGATCTGAGAAAGTCAAGAATGGGATTTTCTCAAGCTCAACCCACTGATGATAGCTTCAATGAAAGTGAATTTTTCAATGAACAAGGTGATTCATGATAACTCATTGCATATTGGTGTTTCTTTTATTGTGGTTCCTTCTTTCCAGTTTTTGCTGTTCTGATTAAAGAGTAAAGTTTGAGAAAGTAACTTTAATATCTTTGAAATTATGGACCTTAATGTTAATGGATGACACTTGTGTACTGAGTGAGATATAAAACCTTTTGGCATTATGTTACAAAATTATGTCCTACATCTGGGAGATCCCAAATAATAATTCATTTTATGATTTATTTCTTGATTTTTTAATCATCATCATGTTAATCCGCAGTTATATGCTCGTCTCACTGTATAAGTTTGCATTATGAGCTTCTCTGTCTCTCTCTCTCTTGATTTGTATGTATATACGGACACACTTAGTCAAAGAGGATCTATGCAGTGTATTTCCTAACAGACTAACATAAGGGGATACAGCTTTGTTGAATTATGCAAGCCAAGTAAATTCAAATTTTTCTCATTTTTGAGGTGCCTGTATGTGCATGAACAAATTAAAGAATGTTTGATTGTGGTTTTATGTGATTGGGTATCGTTATTATCTTTTCCAATTCTCTCCCTTCATTTTTTGTTATTGAACAGTTTTTTCTTTCAATACTCCATTTGTAGATTTCAAGTTGACTTTATTCCCTTCTTACAGTTCAACCTTCACAGAGCTCTATCCCAGCACCTTCGGCCAACTTTAAACTGAGGGACGATCCAATGTCTGGAAGCTCAATTAAAGGTGACTTGTATGATTATATGTATGTATATATATTTTTATATGTATTATATATATTTGAACATGACCCGAAGAAATACACTCTTGACTGAACATTATATGCTCGTGCTTCTAATTTACAACCTACGGTACTGTTAATCAGACCCATTATTATTTATTGTCATTGGCTGTTTGAACTTCGTTTTGGCTGGAAATTCATTGTTTTGAAGCCTATAGAAAATAGATACACTGTGCCTCGGCAAACACTCATTCTTCTCAAGATTAGAAGATAAGTGTAAGACTGGAGGCTTTATATCCGAGGGAGTTTCTTCGTGGATAATGTTGCTTTGCACGATAAATTTTTTATCTTGATTGTTGGTTTAAGTCTCGGGTTTGTTTATGTCGAGCCTCTGTTCCCTTGAAGAACTACTTGCCGTCAATGCAGAAACACATTTAAGATCACACCTGATGCGATAATTTTTAATGCATACAACAAACTTTTGCTAATTTGGGAATCTAAGTTCTTTATTACGCGTGTGCACATATTATATGTGACTGTGATACAGAATCGAAGCCCTGTGAACCAAAAGGTAGTTGGTTGGTCTCATGAATGGGTTTCGTTTCCAAGGATAGCTCAGCGGCGCAATTGTAGCAGTTTTGGTCACTCACTGTTCTGTTTGTTATTTTGAAAATTTGATAAATGTGGAAGTACGTTTTACTTGTGTTTTCAGTGGAACAAAGAAAGCTTGTATGTTTAACGATTTGGTTTGATTTTACAGCTCAAAGACCATCGTTTTTCTCACTGTCTTCGTTTCGGAGCAAGGGAGTTGACACAAAGCATAGATAATCGTCTGAAACAGGGAAGGTAACCTCACAAATGCTCGGCTTTGCTGTTTTACAACTCCTATGTGAGAAATATCAGAGTATGCTGTATAGCTTCATGAATTAATGTTGCCTACGCCTGGGGATTTATTTGCATGTGTATGTTGTGATGGATGGACAGTTCCAATTGGTGGAACATTAAAGTGATTTTGGTAGTTAAATCATTCTTTTCTGAAACTGGGAGATGCACTGGATTCGTATGAATATCATTTTTAGTTTTATTTTGAGTCGCAATAGTTTGGATCACTCTCAACTAATTTTACCTTTGTGTAAGAAGGGATGTACGAGCGTGTGTGGAGTGGTGCTATAGTTTAGTGATATTTCCCAAGCTAGAGAAATTTGGTTGCGATTGTGTCGAGTTGAGTTGCTAAAACGTCAAGTACTCGAATTTTTATATAACAGTTGGGAATTTAAGGCAATATTTGTTTATCTTCAAAATGTTTTCTTATTTCACAGAAACTATAATTTTTCATAATTTGTCGATCCGATTTCTATTTGCCTATGTGATCATTATTTTATATTTTATTTTTCTTTACTACTAAAAATGATTGTATTACCGTATCATATATTTTAATAGGCACACTATGTTCTCAAGTTTTTCAATAATTATATTATATCTATATTATTTTATTAAGTTTGAGACACTTAGAATAATCAACTTTGGTGTTATGATCTGTTTTAATAATTATATATCAATAAAATGTTAAAATTTTAATGCAAGTTATATGTAGTTCAGCAGATACAATCATTGTTTTTTGAGGTTTAAGATATATGTTCAATTTTCACTGAGATCATTTTTTAATTCTTCTATTTTTCAATTTATATATCAAAATTACAGTGTAGTTCTTACTATTTTTTATAATTTTATTTTGATCATCATTTAAATATACATCAGTAAAGTACAAATATCTCTCTTCTCTGCGAATCATTTTTTGAACACCGAAATTCATCGGTTAAGTGCTCAAAAAAGGGATTCTATATTGATTCTGATTTTTGTGTCTTTATTTCCCAAATACTGAATCTTTTTATTTTTTTTGTCTATACAAAACTCTATAAACCTTAATAGGTCTAAGTGACAAAATTCTGTTTTTAGTACTGTTTTATCAATTCCTTTCATTTGGATCTGTTGCAACTTCCAATTGAAGTTTTAAATAAAAAATTCTCTTTATTCTTCCGTTCATATGTAATTCATACACAAATGAATTATAAAAAATATTGCGTGCATCGTTGCACTAGTAATATGTATTGTTTGTCGTGGTTTAGACAGTATTCGGTCCAGAAGAAAGATGAATGAAACATGATAGATTTTACAACAGAAATCTTATGCTTAGGCCTTACTAAAAGCTGAACTCTTATTTGAACTTCTATTTGAAAAATATAGCTTTAGATGGATAAACCATTTATTACATTACATCAGTGTAGCCGGACGACCAAAACACGTGATTGTTGGAACTTAAGCTGATTTCTGTGAGTCTTAATATCTTCTTCCCAAGCATTATCGTGTAAACAAAAACCGTGTTAATCTACTTTCAGCCCTCTAAGTGTTTGTGATATTGACTCAATGAGTAATTCGAGCAGCAAGACTGATGGCAAAGGTGTGCAACAAAATGCCAATGCTTCGACTGTTGGTTCCTTGTCTGAACAACAGATGAATGCGCAAAGGATGAATGAGCAGTGTGATACTAATGTTGAAGCACTGGAAAATTCATCTGTGCCTAGCAAGAAATCGGTGGAGAATATTCCTCCAAGCTTGCACAAGCATCCGGATATTTCTGAGGTACCACAAAAGAAAGCTAAAGTCTCATATGCTAGTTTGTTCAAGAACAATAGAATGGCAAATGCAGATTATAAGCTCGAGCTAGTAGATACTGGAGTGGATAAACTCAAGTTTGACATAAATGATATCGATTCTATTGAGGCCACGTATGGTATATGTCTTCTCGGCTATGTGATTAGTGGCAAACCACCGACTGCTGCCCTTTTTGATTTAGCTCGAAGGTGGGGTTCGGATATTAAGTTCCAAACACATGAGAGTGGCTGGATTATCTTCACCTTTCCAAGTATTGAAGCTAAGGAGAAGGTGTTGTGTGGAGGTTCATATATGGTATTCGGGTACCATCTTTTTCTTAAGGAGATGCCGAAATGTTTCAGATTTAGAGAGGAGGATATGAATTCGGTGCCATCTTGGGTGCAAATTCATGGATTACCACCGGACTGTTGGAACTTCAACATCTTGAGTAAGTTGTCTTCTCGTCTAGGTACTCCTATTCACATGGATATGCTTACTTATCAACGTAAACGGGTTAAATATGCACGTGTTCTAATTGAAATTGAAGCTTCCAAACCAAAGATATCGGAAATGACTATTGAATTACCGATTGGGGATGTAGTGATTAATTTTGAATATGAACAGGAATTGAAATTTTGCACTTATTGCCGCAAGGTTGGTCATATCAAAGATACTTGTGTGCACTTTTCTCATCGAAATACGACAGATTTAAAGGGTGGGGCTGGAATTCCAATCAAAACCAATTATCGAGCACGTGCTAAGAGTGTTACCTGGCGACCTGGCACTTCTCGGGGGCGGCCTATTCATCGTAAATCTGCTGAGGCAGGGCCTTCTTGTTACCATTCTGTAGTGCCTCCTAAATTGAATAGGAATGATGCTGGTTCTTCTCCTTCCAAGGCTAGTGAACCTACTGATGTGCTGCCGTCTGCTGGTGATGAAACAAATGCCCAACAGTGTGCTGCTAATGATAAAGGTAAGGCACCGATGCTTTGTGATAACATGGAGACAACTCAATGTCATGTTCCTACTATTGTCGTAGAATTCAAGACTGTGATTAACAATAAGAAGAACAAGAAGGCTAAGAAAAACACCAAAAACGAAGCATCCAAAGTGGGAAATAATAAAGAAATGGCAACATTCTTTGAAGATATGGAAACAAATAGCCCTTGTGATACCGAACCTATGGAAAGGAATAATCCTAGCAAATCGGCTAAGGTTGGAAATGATGAAAAGGGGCGGCAACCCACAATTGCCTTCAACCCTCAATGAAGCTCGCTTGTTGGAACGTTAGAGGTTTTCACAAACCTCTAAAACAAAAGAGTGCTCAATCTATCATGACTACTCACAAGCTTGATATTTTTGGTATTTTGGAATCGAAATTTGATGAAAAGGCGCTCAATGCCATGCTGCGGTTACGCTTTCGAGGTATGAATGCTATCCATAATTTTCAGTTTAGCATTAAGGGGCGTATTTTTGTTTTATGGAACTCTACTACAGTTGATCTTGATGTTATTTGCATGAGTGATCAGTTTATTCATGTTCGAATCAAGTGCCTAAAAACTGAGTTTTGCTTTTACACTTCCTTTGTTTACGGGCTTCATACGATTTGCCAGCGACGCTTGTTATGGAAGGATTTACTAGATATTGGTAATAACTGTAACATTCCGTGGATGGTTTTGGGGGATTTTAATAATGTTTTGTCCCCGGATGAGAAGTTAGGTGGATTAAAGGTCAAAAATTACGAAACAAAAGATTTTGTTGATTGTTTTAACTCGTTGGATTTATCAGATCTTCGGCATATAGGCTGCTATTACACTTGGATGAGCCATCAGGTTTGTAGTAAATTGGATAGAGTTCTGGTTAATAATCATTGGTTGACTTCGAACACTTTTGCTATTGCTGAATTTATGGTCCCTGGTTGTGTTTCGGACCATTCGATGTCTATTGTGGTTTTTCGTGATACAGAAGCACCTAAGAAGAAGCCTTTCAAGTTCTTCAACATGTGGGCTTTGAGTGACAATTTCGAGGCATTGGTATCTGATGCGTGGAGATATAGCGGCGGTGGTACAGCACAATACCGACTGAAACAGATGTTCAAAAGTTTAAAAAAGCCTCTACAAAGGATGAATCAGCAACAATTCAGTCACATCTCTAGTAGAGCATTTATAGCTAAGCAAAATCTTATGGCTATGCAGGAATCATTATTGATTGATGGGGTTTCACAGGTTGGTTACAAAGAGGTTAGGCGGAAGGCCGAGTTATTGCTGGAAGCTGAGAGATTATTTGTGAGAACCCGGATTTTTCGAAGCAAAGAACCTCATAAAGCTCGGAAAGTAGTTCAAAAAGAAGCCAAGGCAATGCAAAACCTTGAGAATTGAGGGTACGTCGCTCAGAAGAGGAAACCCTCAGCTCAAGGAAACTCCAAGATTCTTGGAAAAGAAACCCTTAGCTCAAAATCTAAAACCCTTAGTTCAAGGAAGTTCATTCATTCTTGGGGAGTAAACCCCTAGCTCATGAGCTCGATCTTTCAGCTCGAAGAAGCTCATCCTTTCTTGTCCTAAAAGAACCAAAACGGAGCAAGGAGAAGAGCTAAAGGTTTGGACAAATTAATTATGCAAGAAATAACCTTTGAGTAAACCCATGAAGGAGCTAAGGGAGGAGCTAAAGGACTAAGACATATTAATGATGCAGGAAATGACCCTTTAGAAAACCAAAGTGACAATTAAGGAATGCATGAGATTTTGAGCCATCATAATGATCACATTCAAATCTTTTCTTGGACCCCAAGTGTTGACCAAGGTGGCTAGGTGGAAAGCCTTTTTGGCACCTATAAATATGGCATCTAGGTTGAGAGAAAACACACCACCAAGCCTACAAGAAATTTTGGCTCTTTTCCCCTCACACTCCTAAATTTCGGCCAAGCAAGGAAAAGAAAGAGAAGGAGATTTCGTGCAGTCCAAAGTTTCTAACCAGTGTCGGAGTGCTGCTCGACCGAAGATCTCAATTGTCAAGTCGCGCCGAAGTGCTGCCAAATTTTCGGAAGACAAGTTTGTGCCAAAGTTTACAATTTTCGAAATCTTCCTACAAAAATCTGTAAGTGGGCTTTTGTTATATATTCGTTTGTATTTTTAAACTTGAATATGTATATCATGACATGCATATCTGTGTGTCTTCGTTTTCAAAAATATGACTTCTGTCTGTTTAAAATTTCGATCGATTATATGTTTCTTCTGATATTCGAAATTCTTTGATTCCGCTGTGTCAGTATGAAAACTCTGAAATCTGAAAATCTGAAAAGTTCTGTCTGATAAGTCTGAAATCTTTGTTGCACTGTTACGATTCGAATTTGAAATGGGACGAGAATTGTAATTCTGTCTGGCCCCCATTGGTGGGTATAAAACCATGTTCTGTCTGGCCCCCATTGGTGGGTATAAAACCATGTTCTGGTCTCACCCCTTAGAGGACTATCATATTGGGGACAATTTGACCATGGAAATGAGATGAGTAACAGTGTTCTGTCTGTTCTGATATGTTCTGTTCCGAATTGAAATGATCTGTATTGCTTCTGTTTTGTTCTGAATCATTTGATAAGTTCTGTCTCTTATTCGATTTGTTTCCGTTGTGCCAAGTTAAGAATATTAGTTTTGAAAGTATGTTAAAGAAATGTTTAAAGAATTAAGTTCTATATGTATCTTTGGAATCGATCGACCCCCACTTGCTGAGTGTTTTCCCAAAACACTCACCCCTTACAAATTTCAGATAAAACTGAGGAACAAGTAAATGAGGATGAGCAAGAGGCATTCTGGGGATGGTGATCGACTGCTGAGATCAAGAATTCAGAAAATGTCTATCTTTCCTTTTGTTTCATTTCGAAAACTCAGATGTAATCTTCATTTTGCATTGTCGTTGTAAGACAATATTTTATTTATGAAAAAGACTGGTTTTTGGCATTTAGATACGAGGCTTAATTGTTTTCAATTAATTGTTAAACAATGCCGGATGTCACCGATGCTTCGGACTCGGGGCGTGACATTTAAGTGGTATCAGAGCCACCAGGTTCATAATCCCGCTGGGATTTTGACAGACAAAATTTGACGAAGTGAAATTTTGGCAAAAGCCTAGTGCATTCTGAAACAAATTCTCATTCTTTCCAAAATTCTTTGAGAAATTCGAAATCTATTTCCTTCAATCGTTCTGCAAACTCTTAGTATCGAAAATCCCACGACAACATTGTTTGTGCCTTTCTATCCTTTATTCGATTCTGAAATTTTACATCAAGGGATGCCTTCGTGCTCGTGCTCAATCCGTCCTTCGCAAGCGTCAACATACCATTGAAAACCAAACACGAGAGATTGCAACCCTGAAGGATCAACTCGCTTGAGAAAAACAAGAGAACAAGAACTCGTAAAGATTAAGAACCTACTGCAAACTGACATACAACGTCTCACCCATCACCTTGATTGAGCAGGAGCCAGCTCACCCTAACCCTGTGTAAATGGTACGACTAGTTTCCCTTAGCCGAGAGTGATAATAAGGATTGGAACTGAGAAGGATATTGCCAACCGCTCTCGTCATCGACACGAAGACCTTGCTAGAAAGCAAGAACGTTACATCTCCAAGCTTCATGGTGATATGGATAGAATGCAAGAACAACATAACTATATGCACCTTGTCATGGAAAACATGGAAGAAGAAGAAGAAGAAGAAGAAGAAGAAACACCTATGGAAGTAGTGGAAAAAGAACAGTGATGATGAAGAGATGATAAGGTAGGCTGGACTAGTATTATGGTTAAAAGATATGAAAAGAAATAAGTGTAACATTTCTTTCAGGATGTACAGAGATAAGTTCAATTATATTTTTGGGAACATACATATCAGAGATAATTTGACTTATATTTTTGGGAATACAAATACTCTGATATGAGTTGACTTACATTTGGGAATTTACTTATCGAAGATAAGCTTCCGACTTAAGATGAAATGTTTGACTCGTGGATAATAAATTATTTATGAAAATATGAGATAAGAATTATATTAGTTCGATATTCGGACGTAGAAGTTGATTTTTGTGTCAATAATTAGCGGGTATGGACATAATTTGGGATGTTAAGCAATAAATTTAAAAATGTAGGATTTTGGAATGTTTAATGAAGATAAGAAACAATAACTTAAGGAATTATGGTCATTACCTTAGGTAAATAAAGAGAGTTATGAGATATTGGTGGACATCGAGGGAAGTATAGCATGCATAATAAGTTCTGACTCTTCTTATAGTAAAAAGAAAAATAGGGGAAAGATTTGTGGAGAAAGACATCCAACAAAACTTGTTTGTATTAAAAGCATGTTAGGCTCATAGTTTTGATTAAAGACATTTAGTAAAAGAAGAATTGTTTGAGGAATTAGTTTCTTCCACACAAGGTTGAAAGAAATTTTAACCAAGTTATTGGGACTTAAGTCAATAGGCTGATAAGGAGTTATGTTCTAAGATTCTATATTGGTTTTAAGTTTTGAGATATTAATCGTGATAATTTTAAGATGGAATAAAAATAAGTATGAATACGCATATTCAGTGCCGATTTTATTCAGTGTACTATGGGAATTGATTGGACAAGAATCATGCAATGGTAGATTGTCAGGATAAGAATTCCAAACTCCAATCCAACAATAAATTGTATGGGCAAAGATAAGGAACAAAAATCCTTCCTTTATGCTTCTCAGACCTAGAAAGCCTTTGGAGTATGGCTACGAAGTCTAGCTTGCAATAATGAGAGAAGCAAAAGAAGGAATGTAGCTCAAGGTATAAAATATTCTTGTGGTACGAAAGTTCCGAAAGCGTTATTTTGAATTATCTCAGACTGTGAAGTAAAATTCGAAAGTAACTTGATAGCTCGTGCTACACTAAACTCTAAAGAACCCTGGCAGAAGGCTTCAGTTGAACTCAAGGAGCTAAAAGTTCGATTCCAAGATTTGTTAGACAAAAACAAATCAGACCAAGTTCTTCTCCTTGGAGAGATTCCATTTTATTGGTACAGAAGAATGGTGAAAGCACAAGATAGTGTGTCGATCTACAAAGAACTCAATAAGATCAAGAACAAATGTCATCTTTCAAGAATAAATGAACTTTTCAATCAGTTAAAAGGAGCTAAGATCTTTTCAAAGCTCTATCTAAGGTCGGACTACCACAATTGAATGCCAAGGCAGAGAATATTCCTAAAACAGCCTTAAAAAGAAAAAGCTATGGACACTATGAGTTCATAATAATTCCTTTTGACCAATGCTCCAACAACATTCATAGAACTCATGAACAGAGTGTTCCAGAAATTCCTCGACAAGTTTGTGGAAGCATTTATTGATGATATTCTTGAATATTCAGCAAGTAAGGAAGACCGCAAGGAAGATCTTCGTTCTGATCTGCAGATGCTCAGAGAAGAATAACTATGTACTAAATTTGAATTTTGACTAAAAAGAGTCACATTCCTGAGTCATATAATCTCTGAAATGAGCATATCAGTGGGTCACAAGAAGGTGGAGACAGTAAGGGATTGACCTTGATCGAATACTGGAATAGTAAATTTGAAGTTTTTGGGATTAGTTGGCTATTAAGAAAATGTGTTGAAGGATTTTCTTCCGCTCACCAAGCTCACTCAGAAGAACTCTAAATTTAATTAGAGTGAAGAATGTGAGAAGATTTTTTAGATCTTGAAAAAGAAACTCGTCTCTACGCTAATATTAGCACTTCCCGAAGAAGGCAAGAATTTCACAATGATACATCAAAAGAGAATTGTGATGCGTTCTCATTCAAGAGGGCAAGTAATTGGCTATGCAACGATGAAATTAAAATCATGTGAGCAAAACTATCCAACACATGATAGTGAATTAGCCACAATTATATCTGAGCCAAAGATCCAGAGAATCAATTTCTTTGGTGGCAAAATGTGTGAAATTTATCGACCATCAAAGCCTCAAATACTGTTCACACAAAAGGAATCAAACATGAGGCAAAGATGGTGGATCAAACTATGGAAAGATTATGACCTAAGGCTGACAAGATAGCGGATGGGCTAAGCCAAAAGGACTACATAGTGTTACAGCAAACATTTTGTCCAATATAAACTCAAAGTTCTTTCCGATTTTGGAAAATGTTTTCAGGAAACCATGAGTACCAAGATCACTCTTTGCACGGCTGGTCAATCCCAAACTGATGGCCAAACTGAGAATAAAAATACAGACTCTTGAAGAAATTCTTAGTGCATGTGCCATAGACTTCAGAAGAAATTAAATAAACACCCCCTTTTGATTGAATTTTCCTATAACAATAATTATCATGGAAGCATTGAAATCAGAGAGAAAGCTACTTGAATTGTTGATATAGTAGCTATTATGAAGGGAAAATGCAAGGCAGCTCATGATCGACAAAAGAGCTGGGCTGATTTAAAGTGAAAACCGTTGGAGTTTGAAATCGGTGAGAAAGCTTACGATAAAGTTTCCCCTATGAAAGGAGTGGTTCGATTCAGCAAATCTAGAAAGATAACTCCAAGATATGTCGGACCCTTCGAAATACTGAGAAAAATGGGAAACCTAACTTGTCAAGCGGGCTTTACCACCAGACATGTCAAGGATTGACAACGTCTTCTACGTCTCACAACTAAGGAAGTATGTCTCATGTCCAAGTAGCATTCCTGAAGTTGAACTGCTACTAATCAAAGGAAATGTGACGAGGAAATGAAATATGAAGAAATCCCTATTCGAGTAATGGACACCAAAAACCAAGTGCTAAGATGCCGAACAATTCCATATGTCAAGATACAATGGTCAAATCATATGGAAAGAGAAGCAACTTGGGAATTTGAAGAAAGTATGCGCACTCGACACCCTCATCACTTTAAAATTCTAGCTAACTAGAGTTTCGAGGACGAAACTTCCAATAAAGAGGGTGGGATGTGAGAACCCGGATTTTTCGAAGCAAAGAACCTCATAAAGCTCGGAAAGTAGTTCAAAAAGAAGCCAAGGCAATGCAAAACCTTGAGAATTGAGGGTACGTCGCTCAGAAGAGGAAACCCTCAGCTCAAGGAAACTCCAAGATTCTTGGAAAAGAAACCCTTAGCTCAAAATCTAACACCCTTAGTTCAAGGAAGTTCATTCATTCTTGGGGAGTAAACCCCTAGCTCATGAGCTCGATCTTTCAGCTCGAAGAAGCTCATCCTTTCTTGTCCTAAAAGAACCAAAATGGAGCAAGGAGAAGAGTTAAGGTTTGGACAAATTAATTATGCAAGAAATAACCTTTGAGTAAACCCATGAAGGAGCTAAGGGAGGAGCTAAAGGACTAAGACATATTAATGATGCAGGAAATGACCCTTTAGAAAACCAAAGTGACAATTAAGGAATGCATGAGATTTTGAGCCATCATAATGATCACATTCGAACCTTTTCTTGGACCCCAAGTGTTGACCAAGGTGGCTAGGTGGAAAGCCTTTTTGGCACCTATAAATATGGCATCTAGGTTGAGAGAAAACACACCACCAAGCCTACAAGAAATTTTGGCTCTTTTCCCCTCACACTCCTAAATTTCGGCCAAGCAAGGAAAAGAAAGAGAAGGAGATTTCGTGCAGTCCAAAGTTTCTAACCAGTGTCGGAGTGCTGCTCGACCGAAGATCTCAATTGTCAAGTCGCGCCGAAGTGCTGCCAAATTTTCGGAAGACAAGTTTGTGCCAAAGTTTACAATTTTCGAAATCTTCCTACAAAAATCTGTAAGTGGGCTTTTGTTATATATTCGTTTGTATTTTTAAACTTGAATATGTATATCATGACATGCATATCTGTGTGTCTTCGTTTTCAAAAATATGACTTCTGTCTGTTTAAAATTTCGATCGATTATATGTTTCTTCTGATATTCGAAATTCTTTGATTCCGCTGTGTCAGTATGAAAACTCTGAAATCTGAAAATCTGAAAAGTTCTGTCTGATAAGTCTGAAATCTTTGTTGCACTGTTACGATTCGAATTTGAAATGGGACGATAATTGTAATTCTGTCTGGCCCCCATTGGTGGGTATAAAACCATGTTCTGTCTGACCCCCATTGGTGGGTATAAAACCATGTTCTGGCCTCACCCTTTAGAGGACTATCATATTGGGGACAATTTGACCATGGAAATGAGATGAGTAACAGTGTTCTGTCTGTTCTGATATGTTCTGTTCCGAATTGAAATGATCTGTATTGCTTCTGTTTTGTTCTGAATCATTTGATAAGTTCTGTCTCTTATTCGATTTGTTTCCGTTGTGCCAAGTTAAGAATATTAGTTTTGAAAGTATGTTAAAGAAATGTTTTAAAGAATTAAGTTCTATATGTATCTTTGGAATCGATCGACCCCCACTTGCTGAGTGTTTTCCCAAAACACTCACCCCTTACAAATTTCAGATAAAACTGAGGAACAAGTAAATGAGGATGAGCAAGAGGCATTCTGGGGATGGTGATCGACTGCTGAGATCAAGAATTCAGAAAATGTCTATCTTTCCTTTTGTTTCATTTCGAAAACTCAGATGTAATCTTCATTTTGCATTGTCGTTGTAAGACAATATTTTATTTATGAAAAAGACTGGTTTTTGGCATTTAGATACGAGGCTTAATTGTTTTCAATTAATTGTTAAACAATGTCGGATGTCACCGATGCTTCGGACTCGGGGCGTGACATTATTTGTTGCACAAAAGGCGAAAATCAGATACACTATTGAAGGAGATCGATGTACCAAGTTCTTTCACGACCTTGTTAAAAGAAACACCAAGAGAAATGCAATTGTTGCTATCAAGAATTCCGATGGCTGCACAATCACGGGTATGGATGATATTGCTAATGAGTTCATTATCTTCTACAAAAATCTATTGGGAACACAGGTACCAACGGTTCCAATTGATCATGATTTTACTAGTGATGGGCCGAATATTCCCATGGGTGTTCGGAAGGATATATCGCAGCAGCCTCTTCGTTCTGAAATAGATGATGCGTTGTTCGATATTGATAACGATAAAGCTCCGGGATCCGATGGCTACGGTGCTTACTTCTTCAAAAGCACTTGGCATATTATTGGTACGGATGTCTCGAATGCCGTCCTTGAATTCTTCAGAAATGGGCAATAACTTAAGCAATGGAATCACTCCATAATTTCGCTGATACCGAAGAAGGCGTCTGCTTCTACGGTGAATGATTTTAGACCCATCTCTTGTTGCACGGTCTTCTACAAGATAATTTCGAAAATTCTTGTCAGCAGACTTCGAAAAGTGGTGGGTCATTTGGTTAATGGGGCACAAGCTGGGTTTATCGAAGGTAGATCTATCATAGACAATATCCATTTGGCTCAAGAATTACTTCGAAAGTATGCTAGAAAAAGAGGTTCCCCAAGATGCATGCTGAAAATTGATCTTCAAAAAGCGTATGATACAGTTGATTGGAGTTTCCTTCGTGCAGTGTTTATTGGTTTTAATTTCCCTCCAGTTTTCGTGAAGTGGATCATGGAGTGTGTCTCGACAACTTCTTATTCGATTGTGCTCAATGGACAGTTTCATGGGCATTTTGAGGGACGAAGAGGACTTCGACAAGGTGACCCTCTTTCCCCTTACTTGTTCACCTTATGCGTCGAAGTGCTTTCCCGTGAGTTAAAGCAGATGTCTAGCGATGCACGTTTTGGTTTCCATCCTAAGTGTCGTAACTTAGGTATCACTCATTTAGCTTATGCGGATGATTTATTACTGTTGTCTAGAGGTGATGTTCGTAGTGAGTTAATTTGATGAAATCTAATGCATATATGGCAAGTGTGTCGGATGCAGTGAGACAGGAGATACTTGATGTTACTGGCTTTGCCCTCGGGGGACTCCCCTTCCGTTATCTGGGTGTTCCGCTTGCTTCCAAGCACCTTCGTGCTGCGGATTATAGCATGCTTGTGGCTGCAATCTCGAATAAGATCACATCTTGGCCTCGGCAGTCATATGCCGGGAAACTTGAGCTTATCAGGTCTGTTGTTCAAGGTGTTGCGTGTTATTGGTTGTCTTCCTTGCCCCTACCCAGTTGTGTTATTGATAGTATATACTCGATGTGTCGAAGTTTTATTTGGCCAACCAAACATCCCCCAATCGCCTGGATCACTCTTTGCAAACCAATTGATGCGGGTGGATTCGGGTTGAAGAATCTCAAGGCATGGAACAAAGCTTTGCTAGCAAAAACTCTATGGAATATTCATATCAAGAAAGATTGCCTATGGATAAAGTGGGTTAATCAGGTGTATAGCAGTTCATCAGATATTTGGAGTTGGGAGTGGTGTAAAGATCATTCGCCACTCATTAAACAGATTATTACCATTCGTGATGAAATACTGGCAGCGCATGGTACTACGCAAGCTTCGGTTTTGGCAATGTGCAAGTGGTTCGGTGGTGATAAGGGCTTATCAGGTGCGTATGATTTCTTCGTTGGTAGATGGGCTAGATGGCCTTGGAAACCACTTATATCTAAGCAGTGCATTCTACCGAAACACAAGTTCATTTTGTGGCTATTTGCGCATCGGAAGCTGCTCACTCGCGACAGGTTAGGATACCTTACTGATAAAGCGTGTGTACTTTGCAATGCATCCGACGAATCGGTTAATCATTTGTTCTTCGAGTGCTAGCTATCTGCCACAATCTGGAATTCTATTCGATCTTGGTTAGGTATGACTAAGTTAATGGGATCTCCTACTACTGTTCTATCGGCGTTCAGGGGGGTTTACCGGGGAAGCTCGAGAATGAATAAGATGAGGTGTGTGGCACTTGCAGCTACAATCTATCACATTTGGTGCTTAAGGAACAGATTGGTTTTTGATAATGAGACGCCTAATAGTGAAAAAGTGATCATCCAGATTAAGATTCATGTTATGAGAAGCATCCCGAATAGCATAGACTATATGGATTTCTCGATGTAATCATTGTATTTCAGATGTGTTGTTTGTTTCTCCTTCTAGTGGTTGATGTTTAGTGCTATTGTGTATTGTGATTGCGCTCTCTTCGATTTCTCCTGGGTATGCCCAGTGTACTTGTACTGAACATCTTTTTACCTTTTTAATGTATTTTCATTAAAAAAAAAATAATTTACATAACTAAATTCCAGTTTTGTCATCATCCGAAATCCTCAAAAATAGTGATCAAAATATACTATTTTATTCTTTCAAAATGTTTATAAGTAGAAAATAAGAGGGTAACATATCAAACAAAAATCATATCCCCCAACTCAAATTCTTCAGAAATACTGAAAGCATAATGAAATCACCTTAGATGGCACCTTCAAGATTTTATAAACTTATTGGTCAAGCAACTTATATTGAAATATATGTTGGTAATCTGAATAAAATGAAATATATATCACCAACTCTTGAGCTCGATTTTAATATATAGTTGCCAATGGGAAGTAGTTGTTTGAATGACGGGCTGGCAAGTAGCAACCCTGGTGTAAATGGCTACGCATTAGCACTGCTAAGTTTTTGATTTCTCGGTATATTTTTTGGTCTACAGTTACATTATCACCAAAGACAGTCTACAACCATAAGAAACATGAGCAACCTACAATAAAATTGCAGCCTTTTTTTCCAATTTTTTTTGGCGAGGTAACATAGATTAAAACCCACTCTTGACCTCTATGTATTATCCAAAAAGCATTACATACACGGATAAATTTGTCAAGATGAACTAGAAGAGCAACATTACAATATAGATAGATGTCAATACTCTCTGAAAGTGAGATTTAGACGACCAGGTCTAAAATAAGTTTCCTCCAAAAGAGCTGCAGGAGCAGTGCCAAGATTTATGGTGGTCACTCCATGAAACATATGCTTTGACCCGTCGAGGAGGGTCGCACATATGCGCGAGACGTGCTGCACAAACATGAAGCCACTTGCCCCTTACCATGCATTGATATATATAAAAGCTTAAAGTCCTTCAGAGAGTGATAGCAAAAGAGAAATCGAGGGAAACTCTGGAAGAATTATTCCTTGAATGGTAGATTTGAGATTGTGCAAAATCCTACCGTACGATTTTCGATCGGAGTTCGGTACCGGACTCCTCTCGACACAGGCTTCACACGGACGTAAGTTTTATTGATTTATATTATGAGTTGAAAATATGATATTGAAAGAATCGGATATGATTCATATATGGTGTTCTTGACATAGTAGACATCGTATAATCGAAACCGGATTGAAGAACAGATACCGTATGAAATTGTTATGATTTATCAGATTTGATTTGATTGATATTATACAGATTTGATATCAGATTACGTTTGTCGATCGATTATGAGTTGTTATTGGCATTTATTGATATTTGTATTGCTGGGTATATTGAGATTGTGCAGTTATGCCGTTGAAACAGAATTAGATTGAGTTCTGATTATATCCAGTATTGATTTGAGTGGTATATTGATATTGTACTCCTCGATATTGTCATTGCTAGATTGAGTATTGACAGGCTTCGAATTCGAGACTTCGACTTTTTCAGACCGAGAAAAGAAATGTATAAATCAATGTTAACCGGGAGATCGACTTGAGTCAGATTGGACTTGAGTTTCCCAAAAACCAAATAGTTAACTATAATGCATTGATGTTTGCAATTCATGAGATTGATATGCTTAGTCTATTGATTTATAGCAAAGCGTGTATTGAGTCGTGGGCGGAGATGCCTAGTCATTGGCGGAAATGCAAGTCTTTGGCGGATACGCCAAGACACTGGATGTTTGGTTTATATCGATGTTGCGTAGGAGCAGATCGGATTTTATTGCGGAGATTCAGTATATTGTGCCAATATCCAGGAACCGGGATTCCTAGATTAGAGATGAGTCGACTCTGAGATGATGAGTCACTAGTTGATTTGCAGTTTTATATCGATTCATGTCTTTCAGATTTTGATACATGTTATTGATATTTGTTTCATGCTTTTATATTTGTTATATGATTGCATGTACACGTTGTTTATACTAGGAATGTATTTCTCACCGGAGTTATCCGGCCGTTGTTGTGTTTGTTTGTGTACATGACAACAGGTGGGACATGATCAGAATCAAGAAGAGGATGAGAGATTATACTTTAGCGTTGAGATTCGGACCCAGAAGCAGAATATGTTTCAGCACTTGATGTTTCGTAGTTGAACCCTAGTTTGATGTTAATGTAATTGTACAAGACTTGTACTTTTATGTTAATGTTTATATCAGATTGATTCCATTATGTTTCCGCACTTGTATTTTTTTAAAAAAATTTAGACCCAGTTTATTGAATTGATCCAATTATTCCCAAGAACGATTAAGAGATGAATTAGCGTCCGGGTCTCCACTGCAGGTGGTATCAGAGCAGTAGGTTCCAGAACTATGGGTTCCTTAGATTTAGATAAAAGCTAGTAAGCGGGGTAGATTGAGTTTTCTTCTTGCTATTAAATGCTAGCATGTGTTACTGCTTTACATAATACATGTTTACTTGATTATCTGATTTGATTTGGTAATATGTATTATTGAGAATGAATCAGAACCGATTCTTGATCAGCAGTAAGATGATCGGAGGGGGAACTGAACTGAAACAGATTTGTTGTATTGGGTTACTAATCCTTTTGATAATCAGATATGCCTCGTCGACGAATCCCAGAACAAGGGAGTACTTCTCCGAATCCGATGGATGTGACAACAACACCGATGGAAACGCTACTGAAGAGGTTTCAGTCATTCAAAACCGCCAACCCTGAAAGGAACAGAGACTTCTGTTGACTGTGAGTGTTGGTTAGATGATAGCGAAATGATGTTTGATTCCTTGGATTACACAGATGTGCGCCGAGTCAGACTGATTGGAAACCAGCTGCATGACGTTGCAAAGAACTGGTGGATTACGACAAAGAGGGCTTTGGAGCATCGAGGTACGAATATTACTTGGAATATCTTTAAGACTAAATTTTATCAGAGATTCTTTCCAGTGTCGTACAGAAAGGACAAGGGTGCAGAGTTTGCAAATCTGAGACAGGGTCAGTTGAACATTGAAGAATATGTGGCCAAGTTCTCTACTTTGCTGCGTTTTGCTCCGCATGTTGCTGAGAATGACGAAGCTGTTGCTGATCAGTTCATCAATGGGTTGAATCCGGAAATCTTTACATTGGTGAACACCAGGAGACCCAATAATTTTGCTGATGCCCTTAACCAAGCCAAAGGAGCTGTAGCTAGCATGATTAGGCAGAAAGGAGCTTCCTATGTTATTCCAGCACCGAGACTACATCAACCACCTCCCAGATTTGAGAGTGACAGCAGCAGTGGTGGGAAGAAAGATTATCCGAAGGCCAGAGAAAGACAGTTTAAGAATTCTGGCAGCACTTCTTCTAGCTCCAGTGGTTCCCGACAGAGCCAGAGTTATACCGGGGCTTATTGCAGAACTTGCAGAGGAAGACACCCGACCGAGCAATACCAGGTAGTGATTGGTAGTTGCCGTATTTGCAGACAGCGGGGACATTTTGCGAGTGTATGTCCACAGAGAGGTTCCCAGGGATCCTAGGGAGCAGAATCAGCTGGATCAGTGGCTCAGACTGATAGACGATCATCAGCTGTTCATTCTTTCCAACCACCACCGACTACTACTCCGTCACAACAGAGGTCAGGAGGAAGCCAGACAGTTATCCAGCCTCCTAGACAGCAGGCCAGAGTATTTGCTTTGACTGAAGAGCAGGCCTAGGAAGCACCAGATGATGTTGTTGCAGGTAACTGTTCTTTATGTGGTTACCCTGCTTATGTATTGATAGATACATGTGCTTCTCATACATTTATTTCTGAGCGATTTGCTTTGATGCATGATTTGCCTGTTGATCTTTATCTGCTGTAGTGTCTGTCTCTTCTTCTTTGGAGACATGTTTGATATCAGTGAATTCGGTAAAACATTGTATGCTACAGTATGACGGGCATGAGATTGAGTTAGATTGTATTGTACTTGGGTTATCTGATTTTGATTACATTATCGGTACTGATATGCTGACCAAGTACAGAGCTATCGTTGATTGTTTCCATAAGATTGTGAGATTCAGACCTGATATGACTGATGAATGGAAATTTTACGGTAAGGGTTCTAGAGCTAGAATTTCTTTGATATCTGCGTTATCTATTACTCGATTATTACAGAAAGGAGCAAAAGGATTCCTTGTGTATTCAGTTGACGTATTGAAATCGAGTCCATCATTGGCTGATTTGCAAGTGGTATGCGAGTTTGCTGACGTCTTCCCAGATGAGATTCCGGGATTGCCTCCGATTCAAGAGATAGACTTCAGCATCGAATTAGTATCATTTACATTTCCGATTTCTAGAGATCCATACAGAATGTCATCAATCGAATTGAAAGAGTTGAAAGAGCAGTTAGAGGATTTACTGGCCAAGGGATACATCAGACCGAGTGTTTCTCCCTGTGGTGCTCCAGTACTATTTGTGAGGAAGAAAGACGGTTCAATGAGACTTTGTATTAATTACCGGCAACTGAACAAGGCTACGGTAAAGAACAAATACCCTTTGCCTCGTATAGATGATTTATTTGATCACTTGCAGGGTTCTTCTGTTTATTCCAAGATCGATCTGAGATCTGGATATCATTAGCTGAGAGTCAGAGATTCTGATATCTCGAAGACAGCGTTCAAACCAGGTATGGACATTATGAGTTTATTGTCATGCCGTTTGGTTTAACAAATGATCCAGAAGTATCTCGATGATTTTGTGATTATATTTATCGATGATATTTTGATTTATTCGAAGAATATGATTGATCATGCTGAGCATCTGAGGATTGTTTTGAGAATTCTGAGAGCTGAGAAATTATATGCCAAACTGTCGAAATGTGAGTTTTGGTTGAGACATGTTGTATTTCTGGGTCACATCATATCCGGAGACGGTATTTCTGTTGATCCTAGTAAAGTTGAGGCCGTGATCAGTTGGCCGAGACCGACATCTGTGCCAGAGATACGCAGTTTTATGGGTTTAGCGGGGTATTATTGACGATTTATTAAATATTTCTCCAGTATTGCTAAGCCTATTACGCAGCTAACTCATAAGAATGCACCATTTGTTTGGTCAGAGGAGAGTGAGTCCAGTTTCTTAGAGTTGAAGAAAAGATTAACCAGTGCTCCAGTGTTGACTATTCCGTCAGGTACTGGTGATTTTGTGGTATATTGCGACGCTTCTCACAGAGGATTGTGTTGTGTTTTGATGCAGCGAGGACATGTCATTGCTTATGCCTCCAGACAGTTGAAGCCACATGAGACTCGCTACCCAATTATGATCTTGAATTGGCAGCCATTGTTTTTGCACTGAAAATATGGCGACACTATCTATGCGGTGAGAAGTTTGAGATCTACTCTGTTCACAAGAGCTTGAAATATTTGTTTTCATAATCAGAGCTGAATATGAAGCAACGAATATGGCTTGATTTGCTTAAAGATTTTGATTGTGAAATCAAGTGCTACCCAGGAAAGTCTAATGCAGCAGCTGGTGCACTGAGTCGATAGGTATGTTCTCTGTCCTTATCGACTATTAGTGTTTCGAATTTGATTAAAGAGTGCTGTTTGTCTGGATTAGTATTTGAAACAGATTGTAAACAGTTGAGATTATATGCTGTTCAAGTCGAACCAGAGCTGATTTTGAGAATTAAAGCGGCTCAGAAAGTTGATCAGAACATTCAAAACTCGATTGCGATGGTCATAGCAGGGCATCGATCCGAGTATCAGGTTCGTGACAGTGTGTTATATGTGAATAATCATCTTGTTGTGCCAAATGTTTCAGAGTTTAAACAACAGATATTGTCAGAAGCACACCACAGTCGATTCATTAATCATCATGGTGGCAGAAAGATGTACAATGATTTGAAAAGACAATTTTGGTGGAAACAGATGAAAGCAGATATTGCTGAATTTGTATCAAAGTGTCTGAATTGCCAACATGTGAAAGCCGAAAGAAAGAAACCAGGAGGTCTATTACATAGCTTGTCTATTCCTGAATGGACATGAGATCACATTCCTATGGACTTCATGACGAAGTTACCACGTTCCTCCCGAGGTTGCGATGCGATTTGGGTCGTGATTGATAGATTGACCAAATCCGCATGTTTTATTCCGTATAAGATGACATACAGACATGACCAGATGGTAGATATCTATGTCAGAGAATTGGTCAGATTGCACGGAGTGCCGAAGTCGATTGTATCAGACCGTGATCCTCGGTTTACTTCATACTTTTGGCACAGTTTACAGCAGGCTCTAGGTACGAAGTTACATCTGAGTACATCATATCATCCGTAGATCGACGGACAGTCAGAGCGGACTATCCAGACACTGGAGAATATGCTTAGAGCTGTAGTGCTAGATTTTGGCAGTAGTTGGCAAAATTCTTTGCCACTTTGCGAGTTTTCGTACAACAACAGCTATCAGACGAGTATTGAGATGGCACCGTTTGAAGCGTTGTACGGCAAGAAGTGCAGATCTTCTGTTTATTGGGATGATATCTCTGTGGTACCTGAGATTGGACCTGACATCATTAGAGATATGACTGAAAAAGTGAAGCTGATTTAGAAGAGAATGAAAACAGCTCAAGACAGACAAGCCAATTATGCCAATGTTCGACGTAGACCGTTGGTATTTGAGGCAGGATATCGAGTATTCTTGAAGATTTCACCTTTCAGAGGAGTTGTCAGATTTGGCAAGAAAGGAAAACTGTCTCCACGTTATATTGGGCCCTACGAGATTCTCGAAAAAATAGGAGATCGTGCCTATCGACTCGAATTACCGCCTTCTTTATCTGGAATACATGATGTATTTCATGTATCTTTATTGCAGAAGTATATTTCCGATGCTTCACATATTATTCAGCCAGAGGAGGCAGAACTTGACGAGACACTGAGTTATTTCGAGAAGCCGATCCAGATTCTCGATCGTAAGGAAAACAACTCAGAACAAAGAATATTCCGCTTGTGAAAGTCCAGTGGAGTCGTCATGACATAGAAGAAGTTACCTGGGAGACTGAGTTAGACATGAGACAGAGATTCCCAGGGTTATTTCACTTATGTGGGTTTTCTGTTTAGTTTCTGTTATGCATTTCTTTATGATATGATTTGATTGCCTGTTATTTCGGGGACGAAATCGTATCTTAGGGGGGAGAAATATAATGCCCGAGATTATTGATTTTGAATTGAAATGATTTATTGATAATTGATGTGCTTATACACGGAAAGGATCAGACCGGGAAAGACAAATGAAGACGTGAATTATGTGCGAGGACAGTACCCCTCGCGCATATGCGTGACATGATGCGCGCAGATGCGCGAGATGGGCAGAGGAACTGGCGCATATGCGCGAAGAGTGTGCGCGCATATGCGCGAGCATGTGCAGGAAATTATGCCAAGTCCAGAGAACCTCGTGCATATTCACGGAGATGGTGCGCGCATATGCGCGAGCTGTCGAGAAGAAAAATGTTGAGATCAGTAGGTGCGCATATGCGCCGAGGAGGGTCGCGCATATGCGCGAGACGTGCAGCACAAACATGAAGCCACTTGCCCCTTACCATGCATTGATATATATAAAAGCTTAAAGTCCTTCAGAAAGAGATAGCAAAAGAGAAATCGAGGGAAACTCTGGAAGAATTATTCCTTGAATCGTAGATTTGCAATTGTGAAAAATCCTACCGTACGATTTTCGATCCGAGTTCGGTACCGGACTCCTCTCGACACAGGCTTCATATGGACGTAACTTTTATTGATTTTTATTATGAGTTGAAAATATGATATTGAAGGAATCAGATCTGATTCATATTTGGCGTTCTTGACATAGTAGACATCGTATAATCGAAACCGGATTGAAGAACAGATACCGTATGAAATTGTTATGATTTATCAGATTTGATTTGATTTGATTGAGATTATACAGATTTGAAATCAGATTATGTTTGTTGATCGATTATGAGTTGAGATTGGAATTTATTGATATTTGTATTGCTGGGTATATTGAGATTGTGCAGTTATGCCGTTGAAACAGAATTAGATTGAGTTCTGATTATATCCAGTATCGATTTGAGTGGTATATTGATATTGTACTCCTCGATATTTTCATTGCTAGATTGAGTATTGAAATACTCAGGCTTCGAATTCGAGACTTCGACTTCGTCAGACCGAGAAAAGAAAGATATAAATCAATGTTAACCTGAGAGATCGACTTGAGTCAGATTGGACTTGAGTTTACCAAAAACCACATACTTTACTTTATTGTATTGATTTTTGCAATTCATGAGATTGATATGCTTAGTCTATTGATTTATAATAAAGCGTGTATTGAGTCGTGGGCGGAGATGCCTAGTCACTGGCGGAAATGCCGAGTCTTTGGCGGATATTCCAAGACACTAGATGTTTGGTTTGTATCGACATTGCGTAGGAGCAGATCGGCTTCTATTGCGGAGATTCGGTATATTGTGCCAATATCCAGGAACCGGGATCCCTAGATTAGAGATGAGTCGAGTCTGAGATGATGAGTCACTAGTTGATTTACAGTTTTATATCGATTCATGTCTTTCAGATTTTGATACATGTTATTGATATCTGTTTCATGCTTTTATATCTGTTATATGATTGCATGTACACGTTGTTTATACTGGGAATGTATTTATCACCGGAGTTATCCGGATGTTGTTGTGTTTGTATGTGTGCATGACAACAGGTGGGACATGATCAGGGTCAATACGAGGATGAGAGATTATACTTTAGCATGGAGATTCGGACCCTAGAAGTAGAATAGGTTTCAGCACTTGATGTTTAGTAGTTGAACCCTAGTTTGATTTTAATGTAATTGTACAAGACTTGTACTTTTATGTTAATGTTTATATCAGATTGATTCCATTATGTTTCCGTACTTGTATTTTTTTAAAAAATTTAGACCTAGTTTATTGAATTGATCCAATTATTCCCTAGAACGATTAAGAGATGAATTAGCGTCCGGGTCCCCACATCCTGTCTCTGCAAAATGCTTCCTGTCTAACCGAGGTCTTAAGCCCTTGCCAAATTCTGGCTCTTTTTGATTCGGGCACTGTGGGCATATCTGTTCCGACCATCTTCCCACATGAGTAATATTGCAGAATTTCCGATGAGTTTCTTTACTCCCCGGCAGGTTGCTATTCCACATAAGATTTCTTTTCTTTTCGAATAGATCTTCTGCAAAACTTGTGGTTTTTCTGTCAAAGTATTTAACAGGAATTATCCGTTTACCAAATTATGATAAAATGTAAACGAAAACTTGACTTTGTTCATCTCAGTTAGACAGACCCATAATCCCCATGCTCTTCTGGTAGAAATATCGTCTTCAGTAATTGAAGCAACAAGGAGTGTTTCTTCTGACGGAGGATCCTTGATAAATTTACGAACATTTGTATCTGGCCTCCTTAACTTGATAAAATGAAAGGCTTCGTGGGAGCTTTTTCCTACTGGTTCTGATGTTGTACTAAAAAATATAGCTCCAGAATATCTCTTCGGACAAATAATCATTATTTGCCAAAGTTTCATGAACAGCTCCCTGGATCCATTTCGGTAATCCTGAAATTTCTAGGAGGCTAGGCGATATGGTATAAACTGAGGCAAGAGCCCCGAATTCATACCAAGATTTGACCTATTTTGGATATGAATTTGATTTCATCCGTACTTTATGATGGCATTTTATGATGGCATCGATATAACCGCTGTCCATCTCTTGTTAAAAAATATGCAAGAATATTTTCATGAGATTTTATTATCACAATATCAAAACTATAATTCTGATATAATGCCTGTCATCTAAATAATCTTGATTTCTCAGGTTTAGATTCTATTATATTCTTAAGAAAGCTTGCGCCTGTGTATTATCAACTTTCAAAGTGAATTTCTTTACAAGTAAAAGTAGTGACCATTTTTCAAAAGACCTTTTTACTACATAGAATTCCTTTTCGTTGATATGCCATCTTTTGGCTTCTGCATCTGAGAAAAGTCCACTGTAATATCTGCATGGCTATTCTCCTTCTGGTGTGAGCTTGGTTAATACTGCCGCCCACCAATGATCATGACATCCATATATAATACCAGATCATCTTCATCTTGAGGAATAATAATCTTTGGAAGATTTTACAAATCTCCTTTAGTTGACTAAGTCCCTGTGTGTGTTCTTTTGTCCATATAAATTTCGCATTTTTTTAGTAATGGACTGAACATTTTCCTGTGTTTTGCTAGATTTTTAATAAACATCCCAACAAAATTAACAATTCCTAGAAAACTTTGAAGTTATTTCTTTTCTTTTAGTTTGTTTGGAAAATTTTGCACATTTTCTACTGTATGATCCTGCAAAATTATTCCAGACTCATCGATTTCTATTCTTAAAAATTCGATCGTTCTTGTGGATATGACTTATTTCTTTTTTGTTAGAACCAATCCTTCTTTTTTTACAAACATCGGAGAAAATATCTAAATGTTTAATATGTTCTTCTATATTTGTAGATGCGATTAACACATCATCAATATAAACAAACTTAAATTTGAAATAATCTTTAAATAGATTATCCATTTTCCTTGAAATATCTGAGGTGAATTAGCCAATCCCATTGGTAATACTTCCCAGATATATTGTCCTTGTGGAGTGGAGAAAGCTGTGAACTTCTTGCTTTCTTCGTGCATTTGAATCTGATAAAAACCAGACTTATTATCGAATTTAGAGAATATCTTTGCATTACATATGCAACTGATTAGATGTTCTCTGCTAGGTATAAAATACCCACAAACTCCAGAATCTTATTAATTTCTTGATAATTAATAACTAATCTGGGTTTGTTCCTTTTTATTTAACCATGATTTCTTACCAAAAATCCTGGGATGCTATATTGTTAAATTCTTGCTTTGAATAAACCAAGGTCCAAATGTTCCTTGATTATAGTCAGCATATCCCTTTGATAAATTATATTCATTGGGATGGGCTTGTAACAGACAAAGTCATAATCTTTCCCTTCCTTAATTTTAAGGCAAGCGTTGATATTTATCTCACCATGCCAAGGGATCTTCTTTGTAATTTTCTTTGATCCTTTTCTTGACATCTTCTAAGGATACTTAGATTCAAACTCTACCTCATTCTTATGTAGAGCTATCTTAAGACATTCTATTTCTTCTGGTTGGAGTTCTTTATCTGCTCTTAGTTGGAGCATTGTTTCTTCAAACCTTCTAGAATCCTTCATTTTTGGGTTCAGAAGTTTTCCTTTATCACCACACTTACTGCGAAACTAGATCGGTAATTTTTTGTAAAATGCCTATCTTAGTTCTGGACTATGATTTTGTGATCACAGGGTGTTGTGATCACTAATCTACTAATCTCATTTTCTTTTGTATATGACTTAAACATTTGTAGGAAATATTTCCTAACAAAATGTCAGCTCATGTATCATGAAAATAAATCGGTGGTGTTTTTACCTTATACCAAGGTGTTTGTCCAGCACCTCCGATCACAATTTCTGTCATCTTAATCCCCTTAAATATGATCCTTCTGAAAAATCTCTTCCAACAATCTTTGGTAATTCTTCTTCGAAATTATTTGAAAATATTCCTCTTTTCGTTGTACATATTCCAGCACCTGAATCAATAGAAGCAGCAAAATATTCTGCCTTATATTGTTCGTACAACATTCCAATTGGAATGTATATCGAGATTGGGCTTGTAGTCATTGGATTTTTCACATCCTATCGTCTGGCATAAACTCCATTCCATACTCTAGTCGTTTCCAAGGTTTGTGTTCCTCGAGAAACTCTAATCCAAGAACCAATCAATCTGGTTCTTTCCCTGAAATTATTTTGATATGAACTTCTAATTCTCCTGATCTTAATCATTACTTGATAAGTTCCTATCATAGATTGTTCTAAATAGTATATGGTATTACAAGGAAATTGATTCCTTTGTTTTGTAATATAAATACTATTTCTACTTCCTTCCACACCTTCTAGGCATCTAAGCTTTCTTATTGTAGAAAAGCTTTTTGGATCCTGTTGAGTTTCTTGGAAATGTGATTTTACCTACCTGTAACTTGAAATTCTATCTCCTTGAAAAGATAGTTTTCTTGATTCTAATCTAAGACTTTGATTCCTTTGTAGAATCAGTTTGTCTTGTATTTGGATATATTTTTCCTGTATTAAAGGAAACTCAACTCTTTCTGGATAAATTGCCTCATCAACTTTTCCAAATATCTCGGGTATTTCAATGAACTCATTTCTAATAACAATTTTGATTGATGTGTATTAGATAGAGCCTATAAAATTTAATAAATAATAGAATATGGTCTATTATTTTTTTCATAAGTCTTTTTTCCTTGAAATTCTGATGTATTGTCAAAGCTCGACTGAAATATAGATCTGCCAAATTGTAGGCAATTTTCGGATAGATTACTCCTACAATTTTTCCTGCGCAGAGGTTTTCTGAGATAGTTCCCAGTACTGAATCTTGAAGGTTCCCCATTCATTCGCATATAGCAATATCAATGGGTGAATCTATTCCTTCTTTGAAAGTAGCTTTTATCATAATCTGGATTGCTCCGATATGAATCCAGGACATAGTCCTTGCTACTTCTATCTTGAGTTTATTCAGAAGGAATTAATTGCATCTCCATTATATTTCCTGTAAGTTCCATTGGGATTGCTATTTCCCTTCTATAAACTTTATAGATTAGATGATACTTTCTGTTTCTTAGGCCAAGACTTCCTAAGAACATTTCTACCTGTTCTGCAGAGAATCCTTGATATCTCTGAAGACTAGGATTTTCTCTCATGATCCTTTGGACCATGTTATGAGATATTGTTGTCTGGCTAAAGAAACCAGACAAATCTTCACGTGTTTGGTGTCGAAACACCTCGTCTTCAGTAAAATTCCGATTCAGTTCCATCAGATTCTTCCAGACTTAAACTTCTTCTTCTTCATATATACTTTCATCTAAGGCAATATCTTCAATAAGATCTTGGAAATAAACTTCTTCTTCAGTATCTGGGGTCGGCTCGAAGCGTTTAATACCTCTTTTTTCATTTTATGGACAATTGGTTAAGATATGACCTCTTGCACTACATGTCCAGCAATTACAATATTTAAAACTTTCATTAGCTCGAGTATGAGCTCTTCTAAAAGTTTTCTTTGTACGTGTTCTTCCTGTGCTTCGAGATGTACTCGATGCTTGGGATGATATCTTACTTCTTGATGGTCCACTTCTTTGTCCAGATTTATAAGATTTGACTTTTTTTCCTCGACCAAACTATTCTTGGTTTCCAAGAAATCCTTCCACTTCGGGCATAAGAATGAGTTTTAAAACTTTTCCTCTTATGCTTTTGTGGTTTACTTCCAATAATTGTTGGAAGATCATTTTCCTTACAACACAAAGAGTTCTTTTATTGATACCACTCAAGCATTTGTAATTCTTTTGTAATGTTGCCTATATGACACCATTCTGCCAATTTTCCTTTGAGAAAAGAGGCTCTTCGTGCCAACGTATCTGGATTGCCAGGGACATATTCTCTTATAAGAATTTGTCTCCAGGGACTCAGCATTTTGGCAAAGAAAAGCTGCATAGCTATATTTTATTCGACCCATGAATTCCATCTATATTTAGGAATAATATAATTTATTCATCCACTAAGTATATGACATGTAATTCAAGACTATATTTAGCTTGAATATATATATCTTTCTCTTTTCTGTATCTTGACTGTTAAAATAATCTACCCTTATAAATTGTGCTTTAAATAGGGTAGCAATTTTTCCAGCTATCTCACTAAGAGATTCTCCAGCTAGGAATGACTCTTGGTTTCTAAGGAAGTCATGTCCCAAACAATTCTAACTGATCCCATAAGACTCATTTCTAGAAATTTAATGAGTCATTCTCTGTTGAGATCAAGTGTTCCTACAGCGATTCCATAGCAGATGTCCAATCATCTATGAGATCTTCTCTGTTTTTGAAAACTAGTGCATCAAGGTTAAGCATAACCGCATAAAGATGTATAGGTTTTAAAACAGTTTTCCATAGGGTGTTTGGTGTTAGGGAATTTGATTACTTCTTCTCCTTGTTCCTGCTGGGTGTGCTTCTCCACCAGTATGGAAATCGGGTTGAGATTCTCTCATATTTATATTCTGAGATCTTACACTTTCCCTTGGTGGTTATTGAGAAGATGACCTAGGTTATAGAAGGTTGTTCACCTCCCGTTGTGTTCATCTTCAGATCTACGACCTTGAGATTGCAAATGATTATGCAAGTTCTTGTAGATCCTCGAGACCAATCATTTCTAAAGTTGTCATCATATTAATTTTTTTCTGAGACATATTTAATTAGATTGATAATTTTCTTCTTCATTCAAAGGTTTTAACACTACTTTGGCCTTTCCTTGTTGATGTAACAAGGGTTCAGTACCAAAAGATAGTGATAACCTTCCTTCTGAAGTTCTGCTACTAGAACTTGATTGTTGTTCTAGGGATTTGAATTCTTGTTTGAATATCCTTTAATATTTCAAGAATTTCTTCCTAGTTTTCAAGGATTTCTCCATATTTTGTGGTACATAATACAACATATTGCCATACTTTTGTACCGTCTTTTGAATTTCTTTAAGATCTCCTGAGATTTTAGAGGAATCCGGTACTATTTCTGAAAACCTGTTATTTTGAATAATAAGTTTACCTTAGGACTCTGATAAGTTCCTTCTTGATATCTAACCTTGGTTAGATCTTCCTGTTGCAAGTATTCCAAATTTTTGGAATAGGTCTCGTAAAGAATTAATCTCGAACCTGGGTTCGGATTCATGTAATTTGAGAAAATTCTCCTCCTCAACCATTTAATTACTTCATAATAATAAATTTATATGTTTGACATAATTTATCTAGCCTCTGATACCATTTACGGTCCAGAAAATCTACCATTTGAAATTATCACATGTGAGGACAAATAAGGGTATGTTTGTCTTTTTGAATGCTTTTTAGGCAGTGGAAACAAAGTTTTTTGTGTATGTAGTAGATTTAAAGTTTTGTTGGGTTTGTGATATTTTTCACCAATTTATCCTCAATGTAGTTACAACGTTAAATTTTTTTAAAAAAATTAATAAGATACATACTACGACACACACACAAACATATGTAAATATAAGGATAATTATACGGAATAAACATATAAATTTTTTATAAAATGATAATAATTAAATACATTTTAATGTACATATTTATTTAATTTATTTTTTATATACATATTCTATTGAAATATGTGGAAATATAAATTTATATAAAAATCTTCCAAAGTAAGTTCAAAAGAGTCTATGAAATTCTATTACTATTCTATAAAATTTATAGAAGTCAATAAAAATCTATCAACGTCATATAAATCTATTCTTTTAAAAAAATTCTTAAATATCTGCAATGAATACACATGATTGTCAGTCTCGTGGACAATATCTTTTGAGGTTTATTTATGGAAACTCCAATTAAATACCTACATTCTATTTTCTTTTATGTAATTCTTTTTTTATAGTAAGAGCTCCATACTTGTAACTTTCTTTAGTTTTAACTTCCCATTTTAAAATGTCTCAAATATCTCAATTTTACTCTCACATTTCTCTCTCTTATGCACGAAAGGGAAAAGCCTCCATCTCATGTTCTCTTTCCAAGAAACAGGCTTGCATCATAGACAGGAATTATTTTTGTTTCATTGATTTTGTTGTATTTAGGAATTAACCAGTTTTTTGGGTACCGTTTTAATATTTTCTAGTATTATAGGTATGTAATTGTGTACTGTAACAATTTAAAATAGGTGTTATATATGTTTTAATTTTTCTGGGTATGGATCTTTTATGGTATTAATTAGATTTCAAATGCTGATGTTGTGCTTTCTTTTTTATTAGATTTATGGTATTTTGGGATTGATCATTTTGCAAGGACAACTTTTGTAACATCCCGAAAATTTGAAGGTCTACGTGAACCACATGCATGTACGTTATAAATTTTTTTTATGTATTTTAGTTAAGTTTTTTTAATTGCATAAATTGATTATGGTAGGTATGTTTACACTTTTAAAATATATTTTCTACTAGAATGCATAAAAATAATGTTTTAAAGGTTATCGAGACATGATCGAGGAAAGGAGACAGGGGACCGTAAAGGGAAAATATTTTTATGAAATGGTTATTTTTAATTATTTAATATGTGGTATTTTTTAATGTATATTTTCGAAAATTACAACTTTTAAGGTGTTTTTACGTGCTGAGTCATATTTTAAACCGGAAATCAATTTTGACAAAAATAGGAACTTTTTCGAGGTTTGGTTATTATTTTCAAAAAACAACCTAAAAAAATGTTTTAAATATTATCTAATGGGCCTATTATATATGTTAATGGACCTAACCTTTCACATGTGTTTTTATATCAAATAATCAAGCTTTCAAGCTCTTTTATTCCATTCAAAACACTCACCCCTCACCCTAGGAAATTACTAGGACTCTTCCATCAGCATATAAACACACACACACCACACGTTTTCAAGAGGGATTCACGCAAGGTTTGAAGAACATTCAGCAAGATTATTCCCCCGTCTCTCAGCCAATGTTCCTCGCATCACAATTTGTTTTTAGTGCGCGAAATATGCAAAGACACGCCTTAATCTTTCTTCACTCATCTTTCAAACTATATTATGCGTTTTGATACATGATTGCATTAAAAAAGTGATACATTTCTTTTATTTTTGTTTTTATGGCATAAACATGATAAAACTAGAGTTTTCATCTTTTAAAACTCTTGCTTATGATACACAAAAAGGGCTGTAGGATGGTTCAAGGGTGGCTGCATGATTCTTGGTTCGAAGGCTAGGGCGATCGCATGAGGGAAGTCGCGCATGGCTCATAGGGCACGGCTGGAAAGGCTGGGAGCGTTTGAAGGTGTTCGATTATGTCCAGTAGGTTTCCTAGGGTTCAATTACGGTCCTAAGAGGGTCATCTAGGGTCTGGTTGGGTTGGTTGGTGGCTAGGGCCGAAGGGTGCATGGTTAGGGAGGCTAGGGTTTTCAAGTTTGGGCAAGAAAAGTTCCATAGTTGTTCTAGGCTGGATCGAAGGTCTTGATGGGATTGAATTGGGTAGTATATTATATGGTTAGGTGTTAATAATCTTTGGTACAAGTTCGGTAAGGTTTGGTTATGTTTCGGGTCAATACGAGTCAAAACCGGGATGTACGTCTAAGTTTAAATACGAATTGAGAAATTACTCGAGAATCTTAAGTTTACGTCTAAGAATTTATTTATGCATGTATTTTAAGGTGTCATGTTAAGTTTGGATGGATATGAGGTCTAAGGATAAATTGAAAAAGTCAGGGTTTCAGGGGAAAAACGATCATTTTACACCTGAAAAATGTTAGACGTCCTGGCAGTGCTCTGAATGTTGTGTTGAATTTTAAAATATTTATTTCAAATGTTTATGGAATATTACGATGAAACGTTAATGCCAAAAGATATGTTGCATGCTTGGTTTAAAAGAAAAATGATGTATATATGCATGAATTTTTATAAGTGATGGAAATATGAAAAGTTGAGGAGGTGAATTGATTGTGACTAATATGATGGTACGATGATACGTAAGGCCAAAGCTCAGTTGACGGGTGAGAGTGTCGCTGATGTCTCCGTCGCCCGGTATCGTGATAATATGTAGATGGTTCCATCAACCTACAGCTAATACGAAAGTCATAATTAAGAATCTGAATTCAATAAAAAGAGAAAAGTATACGTTTATGATGAAGAGGAAAAAGTATATGATGAATGTAAAAATGTTTAAGTTTATGCATATTCATGAAAAAGTATTTTATTAAAACTATTTTCACTGTTTCATGTGAATGTATATATATTACTTGCTATCATGGTTAAGGTTTGCTGAGACATTAGACTCACTAGGTGTTATCGATGCAGGTGAGCATGATGTCGATATTGATGGAGGACTTGATGGTTGAACTAGCTAGACTGAAGGTGCACATAACCCGATGAACTTTGCTAGTTTTCCGCATTATGTTTATGATTTAAGATTACGTTAAATATTTTTATGTCTTATATGCTTTTAATATGTTTTGAGAGGATGTTAGAGTTAAGTTTATTTTGGAAATAATGTTATCTTATGGTTGGTTGACGTTTACGATTTTACGTTTTGCATTTGCGTACTTTTGGGATTTTCAAATAATAGGTTGGTTGGTTATTTTTAAATTGGTGGAAAATTATTTTAAAAAATATATATGCATATGTGTGTGCATATTCGGCCGAAAGCTTAAGAAAGAAAAAAAAATTTCTCATGCATTTTAAAGAAAAATGAGTAATAGACGTTTCAACTTTATCCTTAGGTTTTTATTTTTTATGGGTACCATTTGAACATATCTAATATTAGCTATATGTTATAATGCATTGTGATAGTTTAAAACACATGTAATGTATCTTGAAATTTGATTTGTTTAACATAAAAGTACATAAAATATTGAGATTTTGTGTTTTAGATTTGAAGTGTTGTGTGCAGGTGTTGTAACACTTATTCACAACATACAGCGGAATATATTAATTAAGCACACAAATAAAATTAATGAGTAAAATAAGACAAAATAAATGATGCACAAGTATAAAACTTGTGCGTTGACTCAAAGCAAAATATTCACTAGAAAATTATAAATAGTTTAGTGTAACTACAAAAAATATCTTTATTAACAAGTCAAAGAAGTAAATTGCATCTCAAATAAATAAAAACAAAACCACGGATGCAAAAATTGTATTGCCGAAATCCGGAGCCACAAATAACTCTTCAACCAACATTTTACACGAGTGTTTTTTTCGAGTATCTCCAACACCCCACGACAACAAAAAAAATAGCGTGAATTGATCACGAAAAATCTTCACTAATATAATTCTTTGCTCTTCCTTCGACTCTCAAAACCACGCACCAAAAACCACTAATCCCTCGCACGCAACAACAATGATATCTTATTTAAAGACTTCCTCTGTTCTAGAGTTTATTCCTTGTATAGAGTCTTACACAAATAAGAAAACAAGAATTTCATTAGGATATAAACTATTTTGAACAATAGTATAATATCTAGAGATCTTATCTTAAATATCAATAATATCACAATATTATCGAACAAGACAAATATCAATATTAAAGAAAATTTTATTAGTCTAGAAAGGCAAAACTTCATATTTTTTAATATACATTAAACTTTATAAGTTTCAGAGTTTGAAAATCTGATCAGTAACCGAACAGAAGACCTGAATTAAACCAGTTCTGAACTTAAAGAATGTAACTGAACTGAAAGAGACTTATTGAACTGAAACGGACTAAGAGCTGAAGTAAATAAACATAATCTCTCATATTTTTAATAAGTCTCAAACTGATGGATTGAAGATTGACAATCAAATCAGATATCAGAACTGAAGACTATAATTGATAATATTCTCAGAACATTTATAGCTAAACTGAATCCATCAAAATTGAACTAGAACGTTCAAACTGGAAGAACATCAGTTAGAACTGATGAGACCAGCTGAACTGATCAGCAAGTCACGCCATCAATTGCAATTTAAACCTCAGCAGATAACTCACAGTCCGTACTAAAGCAGAACATATGAATCATAACAGTCTGATACATCGTACCTATGTCAAAATTTTTTGTCTACATTAACTAAAATATGACTCAATGGATATCTTTAATTAATGCATTCAATTTGGCCGCTGGGACAAAGACTATAAATAGCTGAGAAGTTCATTCCTGAAAAAGTTAGTGAAGTGAATTAAAAACAACGCGCAGTAAAGAACGACAAGCTCAATTAGTTTTTTAGTCAGTTGCGATTTAGTTTCAAGTTTTTATTCAATTTGCAAATTCGCAATCTTTAGCTCACAACTTATTGAAATATTTATAGCCTTCAGGCTGCTCATTCAAGCTATCCTGTTATCAACTAAGAAGTATTATAAGAACAACCAAGCATTTCAGCTTGGCAGTGTTTAAGTCCAAACTGAAGTGGATTATTACAGATTCATTGTAATTAATCAAAGTTTTTTATGAATTCCTATCTTAGAGATAGTAGGGGTGACGTAGGAGCATTTGAAGTTTCTAAACATCCATAAAAATTCTCATTTGCATCATTTTTATTCATTCAATTATCATGATACCCTAGCCAAAATATTCAATCTATCTTTCAGTTTATTTCTGCACTGTTATTAGGTAATTGATCAATAAAGACATACAAGATTTTAGGACCAGTTCCTCAAACAGCTGTTTCATATTTGAAGAAGACTTCAAAAGACCGAAGTGTTTATTCAACTGCCCATTCTAAACATTTCACCCTTATTAACCGATCCTAACAAGTGACACCAGAGGTGTTAAATCTTGTCTTGAATACTACTGAATACACGCATCTGATAACCATGTCTTAATTCAAAAAATTCCTATGTTTTTCAAAGAAGAATTTGAGGACTGGAAGATCAGAATGTATGATCATCTAGCTACACAAGATGATGATATATGGTACGTAATACTGACGGACCAATAATGAAGTCGAATAATGCAGTTGCTCTAACTGATGGAGCACCTCATCGCATTGAGAAGCCACGCAATAATCAAAATGTCTGAGGGAGGGTTTCAGTGATTTATCATATGATCATTCATCTATGTGTTTTAAATTCTCTATGTCCCTATCAATGAAATGTGGTACACTATATCACAGATGCTAGTCTCAAACTCGAACGATCTTTATCCTTGTTTTAGATGGTTGAAACGACTATAAACCTATTTAGAATATACATTAACATATAAATGAATTTCATGTTCGCAATTATATGTATGACCTCATAGTACCATAGTATATTGAAGGTCTTTATCTATACAGCTTGCATAGACATATAAATAAAGTGAATGTTATAATTTGATAGAACCATAAATTTTTATTAAAATATTTTTTTTTTACACAAGTGTCAATATAATCCTAAGTCACAAATTGACTCGCTGGATACATGCTCTTACAAAACTTCAACAATATCTAGTAGTAGATTTGTTATCTAGTTTATCCGGCCCAACAACATCTACAACTGCTTCAACCTCTATGATATCTTCCCTTTGAAATATATTTCTTTTGCTTAGATTGTTAAGTTTTATGTTGGGTCAATAAATCAACTCAAATTGTGCCATTTGACTTGTTTTGATTATGAATTCTGTAAAGTTCAAAATGTGATAACGTAATCCAACTGCATGTGAATCTAGGAAAAATAGAAAATGCTTAATTAAATTATTTTAATTCCATTAATTAAATGTTTTAGGCATGTTTACGTTTTTAAAATCTGGTTTTCTATTAAAATGCATAAAACAAGGGTTATTCAAGACGTGACCGAAACGGAGACTGAGGCTGTGAAGGGAAAATATTTTTCATTAATGATTTTTTAAATTATTTGATATATGGTGTATCAAAGGTGTAATTTTCAAAAATGATGTCTTTTGAGATGTTCTTACATGTCGAGTTGTATTTTAAACCAGTAATCCATTTTTTATGAAACAAGGTCTTTTTGGAGGCTTGGTTAATATATTAAAAAACTTTCTTAAACGAAATATTATTCCTATATTATAATGAGCCTATTATACCAAGTTTATTGGGCCTAGCTTTTTACCCAATTATCTATATCAAAATATTGAGTTTCTAAACCCTAAAAAACTTCATAACTCATGCACATCACTACTAGAATCCTAGGGTTTTCTCTTCCCACCCCACACAAACACACACCACATGTTTTTAGCGAATTCACGTTGGTTTTGAAAGAAAAACGCAGCAAGGATCTTCCCCTTCTCTCTAGAAACATCCCTTCGCGTCTTGATTTATTCATTCATGTGTGAATCACGCAAAGGTACGCCTTATTTTTTGTTTTTTCATCATTCATACCATATTATGTGTGGTTATGTGTTCTTGCATGAAAAATCTAAAAGCATCATGGTATTTTCGTTCTCAAGTGTTTATACATGGAAAACTTGCTTTTCTGGCATGATTCTTGATATTTCTTGATGCTATGAAGGGGCTGCCAGGTTTCTTTGGCTAGAGGGTCGAATTACAGTAGGTTTAATGGTCTTTATAGGTACGGTCCATGGCTGGAATGAGGCAAGGGAAAGGCGGCACGATTTTGGGGTTCAATGGAAATTAGGGAACGATTTTGGGTTTCTTGAAGGGTGCGGCTATGTGCTGCAGTTGGGGCATGTTCAAGGGTCCTAAGAGGGTTTGCATATGGTCCTAGATGGGTTGAGGGGAGGCTGGTGCAAGGAAAAGGCTATAGATGTGAGTCTCGATCGTGCGATTTTGAAAGGGGCACGAGTTTGAGGGATTTGCATGCATGTCCCTAGGGTTTGGTCTAGAAGTGTCCCTAGGGTTCAGTCTTGGTCCTAGGAAGGTTGCATAGGGTTTAAACTTGTTGGTTAAGGACTAGGATCGAAGAACATGGGATGGTTAGGGCTAGGGTTTGGATGGAAAAGGGCAGAAATTTATAGCAGGGGTCTAGGAATTTCCAAAGGTTTTAAATGGCTTGAATTAGGTTGAAAATGTTGACTAGGTGTTAGTAAACTATGGTTAAGATTTTGTAAAGTTTGGTTAGGATTCGGGTTGACTCGGATTATAACCGGAACTTCGGTTCAAGTTTAAAACAAATTACAAATTTAGTCAAGGGGCTTAAGTTTACGTCTAATAAACATTCTTGGGTGTGTTTTAAGGTGTTATGGTAAGTTTGGATGGATTCGGGTCGTCGATATAAGGTCTAGGAGTAAAATGGGAAAGTTAGGGTTTCAGGGGCAAATGATCATTTTACACCTAAAAAATGTAAGGAGTCCTAGCAGTTTCCTGAATACTGTAATAAATGTTAAAATGTTTATTTTGAAAGAATAGGAATTTTAATGGAAAAATGTTAAATGCTAAAAGACGTATTGCACGCCTATTTTAAAAGAAAATGATATTTATGCTTGTATTTTTATAAAGTGATGAAAATACTGAAAATGTTTTGAATGAAGTGACTTAATTTTGAGGATAAGGAAATAGGGATTCATGAGGGGCTTATACCCGTTTACGAGACAAAGGCCCATGGGAACCCAATACCGAATTTCCATAGACCGAGGCCCTGTAACAAAAAAGTGGTTGCTGGTGTCCCCGCCAACTATAGGCCAAAGCACAGAACGAAAAGTGGTTACTGTTGCCCCGTTGCCTGGTACCATGGTTACAGCTGTGAGTGATCAACCGATTTAAAGATGAAAGGATGATAACCATTAACGAACGGGTTTCCCCCAAAAGAAAATGTATATGTTTATCAAGAAAGAAAATGTTTAAGTTTATGCATGTAATGATTTTTTTTTTATTAAAATTATTTTCACTGTTGCATGTGGATGTATACGTATAACCTGTTACTATGGTTAAGGCTTGTCGAGTCAATAGACTTACTAAGTGTGAATGATAGAGGTGATGATTTTAGTGTTGAGACATGAGGGTTGGATGACTGAACTTACTGGATGGATCGTGCACTAACCTGAGGACCTTTGCTAGTTTTCCGCACATCTATTGATTTTACAGTACTTTAAATATTTTCATGACTTTTGGATTTAAGATTGGTTTTGAGAAGATTAGTTTTATGTTTGTTTGACGTTTACGATTTTATGAATTTTATTGTAGTTATGGGTTTTGAGTAAAATAAATGTTGAGTTTATTTTAATAGTGCAAATATATATGTTTCGGCCATTGTTTAAAAACAATTCTAGTACATTTTAAAGAAAAACGAGTTAGAGACATTTCAAATTCTTTTGAAGTGGATTTTCATAATTTTCAAAATAATGATTTTCTTATAAATTAATGAGAAATGGATCACCATCTATTTTTTACATCGCACTAATTTCAAATTGGAATGGTAATTTTAGATGGAGTTTTGGAACCGCTTCTCTCTATTTTAGGAGTGGTTAAATCCAATATCAAAGACTATTAACCTCACTTGGTTTTAGGTTTTATGTTGCACAATGTTGTTCCTGAATTTTCATCCATTAACTATCACTGTCTTGGAAGAGGTGCTCTCTATTCCTTTTCATTATTTTTTTCTGATATAGATTTGCCACTTACTAAGTGTTAAAGGAATATATTATTAATTAATTATTATGCTATGTTGATAATATCAATTTATAATTTTATCTTCCTAGATTATAAGATTTGATCTAATTTATATCCGGATATTAGATGATTTGTTTTTAATTTATTATTTATCCCTAGATATTTTATCATTTTTAAAAGAGTTATATATCTAATTAAACTCTTGGTTCCATATATTGTAGGATTATTTTATGGAATGGATTCTAGGTCAAGAAAAGGGTATAAATAGAGCAAGCTAGGACTGCCGAGCGATGGGGTTTTGTAGAGAATAGAATACGTAGAGCTGAACAAATATTTGATCAAAAGGTTTTTCGTGATCTGTTGATCACTTTGTTGTGTTACTGATCCACTAAGAAAACACTCGTGTAGAGTGTTGCTTGAAGAGTTATCGGTGGTTTTTGTTTTATGCAACATAATATCCACATCTGTGGTTTTATTGGTTGATTTTAGATGCAATTTATTTCCTTGAGTTGTTAAGGAATATAGTTTTTATTCTTTTTACTAGTATTAGTTTTTGTAAACTATTTACAAGTTTTATAATGATAATTTTTTCCACAAGGCATTGTACAAGTATTTATACTTGTACATAATTTAATCAATATTATTCTGATTATTAAAATTTATGTGTGTGATAAATAATATATTTCGTTGCATGTTGTGAACGGTGTTGACAACACAGATACACAACATTATAGTCTGATACACAGTTTATTGTTTTTGCACTTTTATGTTAAAAAAATTCCCTCTTCCAAGTGGTATCAGAGACAACTCTTGATATATTAAATTGATTCTTGCTATTTATTATTTATACAGGCAAAAGTGCAATGAACATGTTGTCAGCTAACTATGCTTTTTTCAACCACCGATTCTATATGGATTCAACTATGTCCTTTGGAAATTCAAGATTAGGGTTTACATTAAATCCATTGAAGAAAGGTCTTGACAAAGAGTTTTGGATGGTTGGAACCCTCCTAGATCTGTTGATGCTGACGAAGATAGTTGCATAAAACCAGAGAGTTCTTGGACAATTGATGAAGTCCAAACCTCGAATATTAACTAGAATATGCTTAATGCTATTTTCACCTCTATTGATGTCAACATGTTTAGCCTTATCACCAATTGCTTCTCTGACGAAGATGCATGGGATGTTCTTCAGCAGCACTACGAATGATCTGAGAGTGTGCGCAGAACCAAACTAAGATGCTAACCTGCAAATTTGAAGTTTGAAATAGAAGAGAACGATACTATTGTTGAATATGATCGAAGACTGCGTGATATTGCGAATGAAGCTTTTAGTCTCGGTGATCCTATGTCAAATGAAAGACTGGTTAGCAAGGTCCTCAGATCCCTTCCAGAATGATTCAACATTAAAATATGTCCTATTGACGAGTCTAAGGATACTTCTACACTTAATCTGGAAGATTTGATCATCTTGCTCAGAACATTTGAGATGAATCTAAACTTATAGAAAAGGGACAAATGGAAGGCTGTTGCACTCCAAGTGATGATTCCGTTGATGATCTAATTCAGGAAGTCAATGAGTCTGATCTATGTGAAGATTCGATCTTGATGATAACGAAGAAGTTCGGTGATTATCTAAAAAGGATGAGAGACCTAAAGAAATCATTCAACCACGGAAATCTTCGTCTGTTATTTTTTATAAGAATAAGAGACCTGCATTTTCTAAAGGACAGCTGAGGCCGACGAATGAATTGGTGGCTAAAACAAATCTTAAGAGATTCAGTCCAATACAGAGAATGTTCCGGATTCGGTCATTATGCAAATGAATGTGCCAACATAATTTGTAAATACAAAGGCATAACAATCTCCTTGAGTGATGACGACTCTGAAGAAAAACTGGAATCCAGTAAAGAAGAAGATCACTCCTCCTTCTTTGTGTTTTGAAGAAAAAATGCTGGATGCAAGTCAACCGCCTGGTATTGTCTCAGTTGTTGCAACACCAGGTCGCAACACCACTTCAAAATCCTTGTGTCTCAATGCTAAATCTCATGGTGACTCAAGCAATCCAGAAATTCAGGATGTTGATTCTGATGAACTCACCTTTGAAACTGCTCAGTCCATGTATGAAGAGCTATACGAATATTGGATCAAAAGAAATAAGATAAATTCGATCATCTCTAAAGAGAATGATGATCTAAAAGAATGCGTGTCTCGAATTGAAGATTGTGCTGAGAAAAAAGAATCTCGAGCTTTGCAGAGTCAATGATGATATTGAGAAAGTCTCAAAAAAGCTTGCAAAATTCAACTCGAGTTCAACAAAACTTGACTCAATGCTAATGATGGGAAATTACAGTAGAGCTGGTTTTGGATATGTAAAAAGTACACATGAAAATGGAGAAACATCCAACTCTGGATCACAATCAACTGTTTTGTGAAGGAAAGGAAAGTCACTCCAATCCCCTTGAAGATTGATCTTTTGGTGAAGACTCCTCCAACCAAGAAGTAATTTCAATGAAAAATCCAAAACAAAGAAAGCGTCATTTTATTTGTCACTACTATCATAAGCCAGGTCACATCAAACCTTTTTGTTTTAGACTAAGAAATGACTACATGAACTGGCATGCAAATCGGGTGTTGCCCAACACCAAGAGCAACACAGTCGTCAAAAGCCCTCTCGTGAAGAAAGTTTGGTTTCCCAAAACTGTAATTCAATGCAATGTCATTTAGGCGTCATTCAAAACTAACATTGTAGGTATAGGGTATTTCAACAGTGGGTGCTCATGCCACATGACATGATACAAGGAACACTTCAATTACTATGTTGAAGTAAGAAATGGACGTGTAACCTATGGAGGTGGTTCAAAAGGGAGAATTGTTGGCAAGATAACCCTAAATGTGGATGAACTTCCTAAACTTCACAATGTGTTTTATGTTGAGGGACTCAACTCAAACTTGATAAGCATTAGCCAACTGTGTGATGATGACTTGCATGATAAGTTTAACAAAAATAATTGTGAAGTCTTTGATAAAGCTAACATTTGTGTTATGATAGGATCTAGATCTGCCCATAACTGCTACCAATTGGGTGAAGACCATGCTTACCAAAATAGCAAAGTAAGGAGTTCAGCTTATGACATAAAAAATTGGGTCATGCAAACTTCAAGACGTTGAAGAACTTTAGTAAGTATGATGTACGAGGTATGCCTAATTTAAGCTTAGGAACTGCATACGTTACTGGACCATGCCAAAAAGATAAGAAAACTTTTGTTCTGCACCAAGTGTTGCAACACTTTGGGACAACACGATATCTTTAACTCTTACACATGGATCTCATGGATCAAATAGAAGTTGAAAGCATGGGTGGTAAGAAATACTCATTTTTATGTGTTGACGATTTCATGCGTTTTACTTGGGTAATCTTTCTTAGAGAGAAATCAGATAAATTTGATGTTTTTAAAAAAAATTACATGCCAGGATTACAAATTTGCATACTTTGACTGCAGGTAAAATCATAACTGATCATGGTAAGGAGTTTTAAAATTCTCAATTTGTGTCTTTGTGTGACAAGAAGGGAATAATTCATGAATTTTCAGCTCCCAAGACTCCTCAACAAAATGGTATGGCTGAAAGGAAGATTCAAACTTTGCAAGAAATTGCTGGAGTCATGCTAAGTGCTAAAAATATCTCAAAACGTTTTTGGGCCAAGGCCTTAAACACCGCTTTCCATATTTCAAATTGCGTATATTTAAAGAGTGGTTATACAATGACCTCCTATGAGATTATCATGGGAAGAAGGCCAAACTTTAGTTATTTTCATATCTTTGGGTGTGCCTATGAGATTATCATGTGACGAAGGCCAAACTTTAGTTATTTTCATATCTTTGGGTGTGTATGTTATGTGCTAAACGATCGAGATCATCTAGCAAAATTTGATTCTAAAAGTGACAAATGAATATATCTTGGATATTCTACTAACGACCGTGCTTATCGTGTATTTAATCTAAGAACCAGGATGACCATTAAATCAAATAATGTTGTGTTTGATAATTTTGCTGATTTGGCAGGTAAATCAATGGAGGGTAATGTAGAAGGTTTGCAGGACATGGGTGAGCCACTGAACAAAATTGATGTTGAGACAAGTGCTGCAACACCCAGCAAAACATTGCCACTAAGTTGCAAATAAACAGTGGAGAATGAAGATGAGGATGACGACGATGCAATAATAAATAGTGGAAAATAAATTTCTAGCAAAATTTAGAAGAATCACCCATCATCACAAATTATTGATTAAGTACATGAAGATGTGCAAACTAGGAAAAAGGATAAGGTCGACTACCGAAAGATGATTGGGTTAGTATGCATTAGATCCATGTACTCTCAAGTAAGTCACTCTTGCTTTATGTCACACACTAAACCATACAATGAAACAAAAAATATTAATGATGCGTTAAAAGACGAATTTTGGATAAATGCTATGCATGAAGAACTTGAGCATTTTGTTCCAATGATGTAGGGGATTTAGTTCCAAGACCTAAAAATGTAAATGTAATCGGAACTAAATAGATTTTTAAGAATAAAACTGATGAATCTAGTATATCATAATAAACAAAGCACGATTGGTTGCTCGGTTGCTCAAGGGTACACATAGGTTGAAGGGGGTGGATTTTGATGAAACTTTTGCTCATGTAGCCCGAATTGAGTTTGTCCGATTGCTGCTTGCCATAACATGCCACATGCATATTAAGCTGTATCAAATGGACGTAAAAAGTGCGTTTTTAAATGGAATTTTAAATGAGAAAGCCTATGTAAGTCAACCAAAAATATTTGAAGATCCACATCAAATGGACCATGTCTACATTCTGAAGAAGGCTCTCTATGGACTGAAACATGCTCCACGAGCATGATATGGTAGGTTGGATAATTATTTGATCAACTGGGGCTTTAAACGAGGTGAGGGTGATAATGTACATGACATTATCTTTGGTGATTCATTACAAAAACTTGTTGATAACTTTGTTGAATGCATATCATCGCAATTTGAATAAGAATGGTAGGAGAATTGAATTTCTTCCTTGGATTGCAAATCAAACCACTGCGTGATGATATATTTTGTGTCAATCCAAGTATGCCAAGAATTTGATCAAGGAATTCTCAAATGAAAATGTCAAACACATGAGAACCCCATGGGGTCTAGTGTGAAACTGTCCAGAGACGATGTTGCCGATGGTGTTGACAACACCATCTACCGCGACTTCATTGGTAGTCTTTTATACCTAACTATTAGTCATCCCGATATCATGTTTAGTGTCTGTCTGTGTGCCAGGTACCAAGAAAATGCTAAAATATCATATTAAAAGTTTTTAAACGTATTCTACAATACATAGCAGGTACACTTGATTTAGGATTATGGTACACGTAAGTGACCTACACAAATTTGGTATGATTTTCTGATGCTGACTGTGCTGGTGACCTAGATGATAGTAAGAGTACAACTAGGGGTTGTTTTTACCTAGGGAATAATCTTGTGTCATGGTACAGAAGGAAACAAAATTGTGTCTCTCTATCCACTGCTAAGTCTGAATATGTGGCAGCTGGTAGTTTTTGCTCACAACTTGTGTGAATGAACCAAATGATTGAGGACTATGACTTTCACAATGACACCATGATCATCTATTGTGACAATTATAGTGTCATTGATATTTTTAAAAATCCAGTTCAACACTCTTGAACAAAACACATTGACATAAGACACAACTTTACTCGAGATTTGGTTGAAAAATGTATGATGTGATGGAGTTTGTTGGAACTGAGAACCAAACGACTGATGAGAGTTTTTCCGACCTTCGAAAGTCTCTCAGCTTGTGTACACAATGATCACTCATGCATGTTTTCGAAGGTGTTACAACACCAGTTACAATGCTAAGCATGCATGATTTTTAATAGGATGCTAGATATATTGCATATTCTCATTCTTCCTATTTTTGCGTATAGTCTGAACAGTGACGACAATTTCTGAAAGCAAATCTCTGGGAGTTCAAACTTCCAATCAAGTATTGAAGAGTGACTTGTGCTCAATCCAAGGCATCGAGTAGTTGAGGATGTTCATGGAAATCATGATCCTGTCCAATGTGAAAAAGTGAATCGGAAAATGTTAGCAAAATGGAGAAAAATAGAAAATAGGTAAATAAAAAATTGTAGAAGAAAATTGAAAAAAAGCTACCTAGAAGAGTCCATTGAAAAACATTTTTCTAGTGTAAGAGCTACCACTTCTAAGTTAAAATAGTTATTGAAAAAGCTACCTAGAGGAGTCCATTAAAGACTGTTCTAGTGTGAGAGCTACCACATATGAATTAAAAGAAATTTTATGGAAGTGTGATTCAAACTCAGCGGTGTTGCTAGAAGGTGTTGCCAACACCAAAGTTTAGACGCTTCACAATTTGTTCACTGCCTGAATTTTTCAATGTTTCATCATATTTTAGGCATAATCAGGACATGCATCATTTTCGTGAATAAATCATGTTCAAGGAAGTATCAGCTTTCAATCCACAACATTTGAAGAGAAACCTTGATTTTATTGTTTTTGAATTTGTGTTGTTGCGTATACATCAGTGAGTTTCATTCAATGTGGAGTTATAACTGAATTAGAAGGGTATCATTGCTATAATTTGAATTCAATTTACCGTTACCTTTGAGGATGAATCGCCAATTAGGGATTGAGATTAATTTCGAAAAAGTTACCGTTTGCCAATCCTGTGTGATCCGGTAGAATCAGAAATGATTTGAACGTTCCTATCCTTGTTACTGTTTAACTCTAGGGTATTTATGTTTTGTGATTGTTAATACTGATAATATACATTGCACCAAGTTCGATAATTTTCTCTCGCAGATTAGCCTCTGTGTACTTCTTGTTATCTGCTCACTAAATCCATACTCTTTGTTTCCTAATCATAGATTGCTGGTTCTTGTTACGACCCTTAGGATATTCGGAGTGAAATGGCTGGCCGTAGTGGTATTCTGTCACAATTGGAAACAACCCCCCATAACACCACCACCAGAGCCATATGCGGAAAATCTGTTTCCGATAGTAGCGATTTCCGAAAACCCTACTCCACTAGAGACCGTTGCTCCAGAAGAACCTGGTAACGAAATTGACGTCAACAAGCCTCTGGATTTTGATGAAGTGAATAGGATATTTCTGGTTCCCCTTCAACCAAGGCGTTCCAAGTGCCAGGCAGGGTATGACCCAAACTTTGTGCCATCCAAGAAATTCCGAGCCACCTTCTCTACTTCAAATCTGCTGGATCCTGACTTCGCATCCGGATATGACTACGATGACGAAGATTTTGAATTGGCCGCAAGATCACGACCCTCTGTTGCGGTGATGAACACGTCAACTCCCTCTCCCACAGTTCCATCACCACCCATTTCTGAGCCAAATGATGCTTCTAGTGATTACAGTTACTCCTCTGAAGAAAAATCAGCAAATAAAGACTCCTTTGATGACAACAAGCCCAATGAGGAGATGATGCGAGAGTTTGAGGAAAATCTACTTGAACCATCTGGCAGTTCCTCGTCTAAATCAGACTCTGAGGCAGAAGAACATGAAGATGAACCTGGAGAAAGTGTTGGAGATGAAGATGATTCTAGTGATGATGGTGCCGGTAATACAACTGATGTTGAGCCCAATGTTGTTAATACCGATGACAACATTGATTCTTCAGACTATAATGTGTGCCATTATTTCTCAACCAAGTTCTACACTGAAGATACCTTAGTCTTATGGTCTTTTTTATATGAATAGAGAGTTTATTGAAGAGAAGAGCATTGACATGGAAGCGTATGACCAACAAAATTGTTAGAGTAGATGCCCGACAAGAAAATTTATGGCTCCAATTTTATTGACTTTGATGTAAAACAATTTTTAATAATATTTTACGATTTTATTCGATTATGACATTATACTTTATCTGTATACCCATGTAAGCTCCATAGATAAAGTTCTTGAATATACAATAGGTAACATGAGGTCTGTGTCGCAACATAAGATCATGGAACTCATTAGGAAGTGTAACGTATATTCTAAACATGTTCCTTGTCGAATCAGCTACCTAATACAAGGATAAAGGTCGCTCGAGCTTGAGACTAGCTTCTGTGATTTAAACTCCATGTTTCATTGGGAAAGGCATGGAGATTTTCATTCACACAGATGGGTGATCATATGATGATGCACTGAACAACCCTTCATCGGACTATCCAAGTGGTTCTCACTCATCGAGTGAAATAGTCCGCAGTTATGGTTGTACACCATTAGTCCATTGACCCGGGACAATGTAGAGACTATACTTACTAGAATACAATTTCATTCTTTTATTGACTCCATTGAGGGTCATCATGTGGCGATGTTGGGTATAGTTTCAAAATACGCAGGAGCAATTGAATTGTAATCGGGGATTCACCGTTCGCCTGCGGGTGAAGATATCCTATGTGATATAATGAATTAATAGTGCAAAGAGTCTCTGGCCATAGCAAGAAATGTGATTTAGGGAAATGTGTTTTCCTAGTTGCATATGTCATGCCACTATTAATACTCGAAGATAAATCGCATCGTTATAGAATTCATATGAAACTCTCGATATACCAATGGTTGCGGATTTGATCGGGATATATATGTTGGATGGACCATACTGTATGTTAACCATGACTAAAGGTTCTTGCAGGAACTATCAATGATACCTAGGGGATCATGAGGCGATGCTACTAGACGTTCTTAACATTATCTAGTGGGTGCGATCAGAAATTAGTTCTGATTGATCAAGGTGTTGATGAAAAGAATTAGGCTAACTAGGGTAAGCTCGAATAAGAATAAATGTTATTCTGAATCACATGGAGATGTGAACCCATTATATCCTTGAATCATTGAGGGTTACACAAGTATCAGATTTTGAATTTCCGTTGAGATAGTTAAATTCAAGGAGTTGGAATTTGGCGACTATAGTTTGATGGAGATCAAACAGGAGGCTTGTGAAGGAGTTTATGAGCTGATTCCGTAAGATGGAAGAAATGAAAGTTATCATGATTTCTAAATAAGGAAGGAGAGTGGAACAACTTGTTTTGTGAAGGAGTTCACTAAAATTGGCAGCCGTCCAATATGATAACTGAAAATTTTTATCTTCGAAAATTTCAATTTTCATTATATGAACAAGACTTGTATCCTTGATACATCGGCGCACTTAGATTGTCGATCGGGGTTATAATGAGTTATGAATAATTTATTTAGTGAATTGAGAATTTAATGATTGTAATAGTAGTGATGATTTCTAACATGTACAAATTCCCGTAAATGTTTTGGAGGAGTCTAGATTTAAATTAATCTATGAGTTAATTATATAAATTAAATAATAGTTATTTAATTTAATCGATATACATATATATTTTATATGGTAATATAAAATATGTGTGTGTGTGTGTGTGTGTGTATATATATATATATATATATATATATATATATATATATATATATATATAATGTATTATCAAAGTTGATAAATATATTTATATTAATAATATGGGAATTTAATTCTAATGAATAGATAGAGTCTTAGTACCACAAAGACTAAGAGTCCTTGTGGTAGAGAGACTCCTAATTAGATTAGGAGTCTCACTCTATATATACACCATAAAGAGTAAAAAAATGACATATAATTTTGCACACAAAATACACTACAAAGCTTTTCTCTCCTCCAATATCAATTGAAGCCATGGCCATGTTGAGTTAAAGAAAATCACTCATGCAATTAATTTTTGATTAATGATTTGATTAGCTTGGTTAATGATTGATTATGAATCAATCAATTTCCCCACTTTGAAAAAACTCTCAGCCATCACAAGACTTGGTGAAGAAATATTTTCGCCCTTTTTTGTTCTTCCATCGCCGCATCGTCGTCGCTGCACCGTCTCCGAATTTTGGAAATTCGAAGACTATAGTCTCAACACAAAAATCGTTTGGATTTTCTAGTGCAAACCAAACGAGGAAAATAGTATCTGATCGTGGACCTGCTTAGATTATCAAAGAGGATATCCGTTCGTAGGGATTTACAAGAAGGACTATATCCGTCTAAACACCAGAATAGTTAGGAGTTCTGCGTTTAATAATAAAAGGTATAATCCTAAACTCCCTATGAATTTTTTTGAACACACGACTCCTAAGAAAAAAATTTTAAACTTCTGCTGCATCTTGGAAAATGAACTGTGATGGATTTCAGAATTCAGTTGGAGGAATTGGGAAATCTACTTCTAGAAACTTTTTAAATTGGAAAATGGCAAGTGACTGCAAAAACTATCCCCTAATGAGTATTGTCTTAAATATGAAGAGCTTCTTTCTTGTTCTAAGCTTACATAAGATTGCAGGTGGTTTGTGCAGTTCAATTGAAAATCCCGGTTATTCTTGATGGAGGATTGATGCAGGGAACTGACATCTTCAAGGCCTTAGCTCTTGGTGCTCAAGCTATAATGATGAACATTTAAAATGTTTATGTTTGTCTCACACAAACAATATCAACTCAACTTCTATGGAATTGTGTTATGTAGAGTGGAAGGCCAATTATCTTTGTATTTGTAGAAATGGTAGAATGTGGGGTGAGAAGTATGATAACAATGCTCAAAGATGAGTTTGAGCTGGCCATTGCATTTGCTAACTACTGCATTGTGAAGGACATTGTTAGGGTCGGATATTTATTTAGATGGATGTGAATATATAATCTCAACAACTTCTGAAAATATTTCGAGTGCGGTAGCAATACTGAAATTCTTTTTGTCAATTGGGTATCAATAAGCCAATAGTTTGTCACTGAGCGGAAATATGCTCACTGATAAAGTTTGAACACAAATGGCATAAGGTAAAAATAGTTGGGCAATCAAATATTGAACAAGAAAAATGCTAATTGAAATGTAAATAGCACAAGTTTGTTTTTAGATGTTCGAAGATTTCAATTACTTTATGTCACCCCTTATTCATTGATAAATGATTTCATTAAAATATTTTGACAATTAAAATACTTGCAAATTCCCACTTCAGTAGGAATTATCACACAACCTAACCGAAACTCTTAGTAACTCACTCAACAAAACTAATCAGTACACTTACTGTCACATTACAGATGTTTCAAAAATATAATACTAAGCACAAAAGATCCTTTATGATCTGATTAAAATCACTTACATGTGTTGAGAAATATTAATCTGCTTGGCTCTTTAATGCTTGAGAATGTTTCAAAAATTTTCAAAGATGCGAGAGAACGACTAACAAATATATTCCCCTATTTATAGACTTGATCCAACGGTCTGTAATGGTCTCTCAATTTATTTCGGTAAACCTTGAGAGACATTTAATTTCCATTTTTGTTAATGTCTTTAGTTGGTCTTTTGTTAAACCACCAAATCTTAATTGATTTAACAAATTCTCTTTTTTTTTAGCATAGAAAAAATCTTCACATTTATATAACATAGAACTGAAAAGAATTATTATGATTTAATCCAAATTAATACAATGGTAAAGAGGGGTAAACTGATAAGCTAGTAGGACTATCCGATGTCTTCTTTTCCTTCCTAACTGAGTCTAACTCATTTACTGACTCGCTTCCCTTATTTTTCAACACCAAGGATCTTCAAACTCTCAGGCACAGAGGTCATTTCAGTAGCAACAATATAATCTTTCAGGAAACTGATAATTAACTTAGTCGATTTTCTTTGAAATATGATAACATGAAACAAAGAACTGATCAGCAAGGTTTTGTGCAGTGACTACGATGGATCGGTTCTAACACCTGCAAAGGTGCTTCAAACACAATATTCTCAATGAGCTTTAATAGCTCGTGTTCTAAGAATGTAATCACCGATGAATTAAATAAAATTTGGTGTTAAACCAAGCGGAAAATACTCGAAATAATCATTCGCTGAGAAAGTTGATCAGTTTAAAGCCTTTTAGCTTGTGTGAACCGAATAACTGAAATAAGGGGGATCAGTTCGAGTGATAGGCTCGTAATAGTTAATATTTTATTTTCATATTTCCCATTATTTTAACCTCCGATATGTTTAATTGACACATTTTTGTGTAATTTTATTGTAGGAGGAACTTTTACGGTCTTGGAGCAAATTTGAGCTAAAAAAGTGATGTTTATCACATTTGAAGTTTCCAAGATAGAGTTTGAAAGAGAATGGCCAAACCAGAAGAGGTCTAAGAACAAGGCGTGGCCACGTCTTGTGACGATATTTCAGCTGCCAAAAATTGCAAAGAGGAAAATCTAGATAAAATATTATTTATTATTTTATATTTTAGGAATTAATTAGGGTTAATTTAAATTTAGTGAGCTTCTTAGCTTAATCCTTGACCCAACTCACTATTCACAAAAAGAAGGAGGCGGCTGATTTTTTTGTACACAATCAATTCATTCTCCCTCACCCTCCTCTCCAAAAATCTCACGTGAAGCACAAGTAACAAGGGGCTCAAGGATTTTCTCTCCAACTCTCTCCACACTTTTAGGCTAAGTTTTATTTTTGATTCAAGGGATATTTTTACTATTTCGATTTATCACTGTGAGGCTTTTGTACTTTAATTTAATATTCGTGTTTTGTTCAAGTATTCGTTGATTTATGATTTATTTATATGAAATTTATATCTCGATTAATCTGACAATTTAATTCGATATATGATTTTCTACTGCTAACCATGAATTCAGTGATCCGTAATTGTCATGAATGATTGGTACATGAGTAGCGATAGATTAGATGTGTTGTGCTATCATAGCATATTTAATCTAAATAAATTAACGAAACTCGATCTATTAATTGCAGCTATCTCGGTTGTTAGATTTAGGATTAACTGTTTTCACAAAACGAAAATGCTATTTTTAATTAATATGGAACGCTATCGTGCCCAGTTAATTATTAATAAGTTTTGACTGGATGCTAGGTTTGGTCAATTATTTAGGAAAACGCAAGAATTTTAGCAGCTATCCCCATAATTCTAAGGTTAATTGCTTGTATCTGCATGAATAAATATATGTTAGCCGATGAACAGTGATACAATTGAATAGTAGAAATCCCTTGAATCGAGCTTGGTAATATTAATTTCCATTTAATTAGTTTTTCATCTTGATTTGTTATTTCTTCTTACATGTTAAATTAGTTCTAGTATTTTATTTAATTCATATCTAAAATCCCCCCCTATATTTGCATTTTACTCGAAAGGAATTATCCCCCGTTCCCTGTGGATTCGACCCTGCTCACCATTACACTAGTTTTATTTAAAGAGTAGGAATTTAAGTTTGGTGGCACAACGACAGCACACCAAATTTTGGCGCCGTTGCCGGGGAACAGTGTAAGGTTAGTTTTTTTCAAGTTTTGTTTTTTTTTTTTCTGTTTTATGCTTTGTTCTTCTCTTACAGGTGATTCATCAAGAGAAGAAGAATTTTAGAATTTTTTTGTTGTGAGATACTTCGAGATGTTTCATCGAAAAGTATTCACAACTTTTGCCCAACAAAACGGAGAGCCATTCTACGCAGCATGTGAGAGATTCAATAATTTAATAACAGCATTCAGGAATCATGATTTTTCTAACTATGTTCTTATTCGACTTTTCCTTAAAGGTTTGGATGCAGTTACACGAAGTTGGTTATTTAGTGGAGCACTGACAACTGGTAGTCCAGTACTTAGTCGACCTGAAGACAGTGTGATATATTTGTTAAATGATATGGCCGACTTTGACTATCATCAGTATTGGGATCCTTCGCTGCAGAGTTGGAGCCACCAATACACTCCAGAAATTAGTCAATCCGATTTTACAGACCAACCTTTCGAGCATCAAGAATATGAGGGATATAGTCTTGAAATAATCATAAGTCGATTGAATGATATGGTAAACAAGCGTGTGGCATTGAATGAGGAAACTGTTGAGCCTCGGTCTGAAGAAGTTTTGGAATACATATCAAACGAAGATGAGGCACCAATGAAGTTGAGAGATGAACAAGCTCCTGAGACTATCGATTTGAGCTCGTCGATAATATTATCATATATACATCTAGGAGATCCTTGTCTTTCTCCCTTGCCGATTTCAACAGATTTTGTTCTTCAAGAGCCAATACTCACATCTCATGCCTATTATTTAAAGTCACGTTTTGTTGAGGAGACGAGCTTACGTTGCATACATCAAGCCAAACTTGAGGGCACATGGAACGAAGACCCATATATGGTGTCATATGACACGTACTTTGGACGTCAGCCGCTCTTTGAATGAGTGCTTTTGAGGGTCGAGCCAACGACAATAAAAAGAGGCGCTAATTGGGAGGCAACCCAATTTTTATTTTTATTTTGGGTTTTTATTATTTTGATTTATTTTTTCTTTTAAAAAAAATAGTACAATTTTTGTTACATTTCTGCAGAAGTTGTCTTCTAACAAGGCGTGACCACGCCTTATAAGAAAACCACTTCTGCGCGAAAAAAAAAATTCCAGTAGAGGTTTTTTTACAAGGCGTGGCCACGCCTTGTTGAAACACCTCTACTGAAAATTAAAAAAAAAAATTGAAAAAAAATTTACAGCAGAGGTCTTCGCACAAGGCGTGGCCACGCCTTGTTGAAAGACCTCTACTGATTTTAAAAAAAAAAATTAACTTACATTTTTTTCATCTTCTCTCAGCAGCTTCTATCATCGAACCACTGTTTCCCCCACCGCAGCAGTAGATGAGGTTTCTTTACGATGCTCAACATTTTTCAGGGGAGTTCTCTAACTTTTCCTAATATTTTATCGTTTTAGTTGATCATCTATTTTTTGTCATTGAGGACAATGTCAAGTTTAGGTGTGGGAGTTTGATTTGATTGTGAGAAGTTTGACTTGACTGTGGGATTTTTGAATTTTTTTATTTTCTTTGTTTTTTAGTTTTTTTATTTATTTTTTCTGCATTTTTGAAAAAAAAAATTAAAAAATTTGTGATGTTGTTAGTTCCAAGCACCTAGTTCATTTGTTATCTCTTTCTTCTGAATCCTGATTGCTTCCGATGCGAATAAAAAAAAATTATGTTTTCTTTGCGTGCAAATGTTTTTGCATTCTCACGTTTGCATTATGAATAATTTGATCTTGATGATAGTTAGAGAAGACAAGTGTGTGGGATTTAACACAATTGCTATATTTTTTTTTGGTGAGCTTTGAGCCTATGAGCAATCATGATATCATGCGCCATTTTCTTTGATTGTGTGTTGTCATTGCATTGTTAATTTTTCTAGAACTTGCATTGTTATACATGTCTTTGTCAACACTTTGTGGTGGATTAGGTGCATAGACAAAATGATAAGGGCATTAGGTTCAAACCATTTTCTTTTGAATCATCTGAGCCGTTCTTTGAGCCTACCCTGAATCATAGACTCCTAGTGAACCAAGTTTGAGCCTCAGCCTTTTTCTTTGAATAAAAATAACCACATTACAAGCCGTGATAAATTCTTTTTGTTGGTTATCCCCTGTTTTGAACCTTGAATTGGAGATTCATTTAAACTTTTCACAAATAGCATCACTCAATCCAAAATAGTGTGAATTGTTGGGATTTAGTCAATCTCGAATCCTTAAAGTCACCGTCTACAAAAAAACAAAACAAAAAAAAAAATCAAAAAACAAAAAAACAAAAAAAAGAACGGGAAAGAAGAGAAGTAGACGAAGTGAGAAAGAAAAAAAAGAGCCGAAAAAAAAAGAAAAAAAATGCTCTTGATTGTTATAATGAGATATAAGAGTTTTTGGATACATTTTTATTTTTGTGAGAAAAGTTGCATATGGTTTCTCCAATTCCATAGCTCATTGTTTCCGTTTATCATCCCTTACCCCTAGCCACGTTACAACCTATTATATCCCTTTTTGTTTGTGTATTTTAATTCTTTCATTTAGTGGAACAATGTGATATATTTGCAAGCCTATGGTAAAAATTTTCAATGCATCTGACATGAGAGTTTGTTGATATATATCCTAGACACTAATGAGCGGAATGAGCGAATCTTGTGAGGAGTTGTTAAATCCCATGCATTTTAATTTCTACACATTCTGATTGCAGTGATTGTTCATGATATTATTTTGTGGGATGCTCTGAAATTAAAATGTCTTGTTACATGAAAAATGTTTTGGATAAGTAGAGGAAGCGGAAGGAGGACGAAAAATTGAGATAATGAGTTGATTTATTTTATGCTTGAGGACAAGCATCGTTTATGTGTGGGAGATTTTGATAGGCTCGTAATAGTTAATATTTTATTTTCATATTTCCCATTATTTTAACCTCCGATATGTTTAATTGACACATTTTTGTGTAATTTTATTGTAGGAGGAACTTTTACGGTCTTGGAGCAAATTTGAGCTAAAAAAGTGATGTTTATCACATTTGAAGTTTCAAGATAGAGTTTGAAAGAGAATGGCCAAACCAGAAGAGGTCTAAGAACAAGGCGTGGCCATGTCTTGTGACGATATTTCAGCTGCCAAAAATTGCAAAGAGGAAAATCTAGATAAAATATTATTTATTATTTTATATTTTAGGAATTAATTAGGGTTAATTTAAATTTAGTGAGCTTCTTAGCTTAATCCTTGACCCAACTCACTATTCACAAAAAGAAGGAGGCGGCTGATTTTTTTGTACACAATCAATTCATTCTCCCTCACCCTCCTCTCCAAAAATCTCACGTGAAGCACAAGTAACAAGGGGCTCAAGGATTTTCTCTCCAACTCTCTCCACACTTTTAGGCTAAGTTTTATTTTTGATTCAAGAGATATTTTTACTATTTCGATTTATCACTGTTAGGCTTTTGTACTTTAATTTAATATTCGTGGTTTGTTCAAGTATTCGTTGATTTATGATTTATTTATATGAAATTTATATCTCGATTAATCTGACAATTTAATTCGATATATGATTTTCTACTGCTAACCATGAATTCAGTGATCCGTAATTGTCATGAATGATTGGTACATGAGTAGCGATAGATTAGATGTGTTGTGCTATCATAGCATATTTAATCTAAATAAATTAACGAAACTCGATCTATCAATTGCAGCTATCTCGGTTGTTAGATTTAGGATTAACTGTTTTCACAAAACGAAAATGCTATTTTTAATTAATATGGAACGCTATCGTGCCCAGTTAATTATTAATAAGTTTTGACTGGATGCTAGGTTTGGTCAATTATTTAGGAAAACGCAAGAATTTTAGCGGCTATCCCCATAATTCTAAGGCTAATTGCTTGTATCTGCATGAATAAATATATGTTAGCCGATGAACAGTGATACAATTGAATAGTAGAAATCCCTTGAATCGAGCTTGGTAATATTAATTTCCATTTAATTAGTTTTTCATCTTGATTTGTTATTTCTTCTTGCATGTTAAATTAGTTCTAGTATTTTATTTAATTCATATCTAAAATCCCCCCTATATTTGCATTTTACTCGAAAGGAATTATCCCCCGTTCCCTGTGGATTCGACCCTGCTCACCATTACACTAGTTTTATTTAAAGAGTAGGAATTTAAGTTTGGTGGCACAACGACAGCACACCATCGAGCTTGCATCAGTTTAGTTATGAAAAGAATTGAACTGATATTAGTTGAACTGATCAAATCAATTTTAAAACAATATTTAAACAGTTAGGAACACAAGATATGTTTATGGATGTTCGAAGACTTAACTGATCCTGTGCCACCCCTTCTACCACCTCAGGTAGGTTCCACTAGAAGACTTTGATTTATACAATACTTTGTACAAACCCACTCAGCTCAGGACTTACCATATTGCCTAACTGAAATCCTAGTCTAGACTGAAGGCAACACCTTCCAGCCAATACTTGTTTAACGTGTATGTTTTAAAGACTACATACACAAGTTTAATTTCTTTGTACAAGACTCACTCAGCTTTTCAATACCCGCGATTCTCTGTATGTATGTGAGTGATTGTATGTGTGTGTGTGAGAACTAATATATGAATACAACACGAAGGTGTTCTCACACATTGAGAGAAATGTGCTTCTAATCTAAGCCGATAACACTTTGAATTATTCCCTCAAATCTGGGATGATTGCTTCTTGTAAGCTGATGTGCATTATATGTGCCCTTCTTCTTCTCTCTTCTGTTTTTCACACACTTTCTTCTTGATGGTCTTGATATTGTATTTATAGGGGCAATGTGACCGTACACCAAAACTCATCAAATATGTTCGTTTCAATTCGAATTCGTTCCTTGAAATTTGTGTTTGTACTTTCCATAACCATTTTGGCTTCAAGCTTTGCTGCAACGTTCATTATTATCCTTTTATCGGGAAATTGCCTTTGTACCCTTGTGCACAGCTGGATTCCACTTAGATAATCTTGTCGTGTTTTGCAAACTGATCGGTTCCTAACTGATGCTCTAAACTAGTTAGTTAAACTGGTCTTGAACTGGATCGGTGAAATCAGTTGGCTCGTCAGTTGAACTGATTTCACTGATTCAGTTGAACTAGTCACTTGGACTCTTCATTAGCTGACCGGGCTTCTGAAGGTCTACCGTTGAACCACCTATCAGCTGGACAATCAGCTGAACTTGTCTTTGATATATCAGTTGAAATTGTTCAGTTTGGGTAATCAGTTGGTGCTTTCAGTTTTCGTTTTGAGAGCTTCAGTTTTGGATCGGTAACTGATCACTTCGAATCCTGATCAATTTCATCTTCAGCGCACTTAGGTAAATTCATTAGAAACAAAATAACAAGTTTTGTTAACATAAAAATCAAGATTGCGAACATTAAATGTTCCGATATACTATTTGGTCCTTCTTCAAACTTTCCAATTTAGTAAGAATACCTGAAAGATCTTTGGACAAGGATGCTACTTCTTTTAACTTTTTGGATCTAAAGCTGTCAAATGTGTTGTCAGTGCTGATTTGATCTCGTCGAATATTGAAGAGAGAGAATATGATTAAAGTTACACGAGCATTGATTTGAGGGATTTGATCTCGTCAAACACTTACTGCGGTAGCAATCATTATGTAATCACTGTTGATGAAGAACAAGAAAAATTTATACTTTTTTGAATTTTTCTGTTTTGGGCTTGATATAAATTTTGATTTTTATTTAAAATTATGGATTTTATTTTTGAAAATTTGTCTCATCATTAAATTTTAAAATTGTGTCATATTTGTTTGTATCTTTGTCGGATTCATGCAAATATTGTTATTATAATTATAGAAACGCACATACTGATTATTTATAATATATCACATACATCATAAATAAATAAATGATGATTGATAACCGAGAGTTATTTGATATATGAGAGTCATACACGGATCCAAGTCAAAAACTCTAAGTAAATACAGGGATGAAAATACAATATTACATAAACTTCTAATATTTTACATATCTTCGATCTTCAAAACTCTTCATAATCTAGGCCCACGATCTTCCAATCTTGTTCTCTCACTAAATCTAATATTCACATTAAATTTTCGTGACATATTGAGATACAACTTTAAGGGGTGAGAACGCTTTATAATCTAAACTCACTTTAATAATTATTAAATAATTAAAAATCAACAATGTAAAGCATCCAAACATATACTTAATACATTGTTCATGACTCTCGATCATCCTTATACCTTTTAATATATCATGTTATATAAAAACATAATATCATGTATTATTATTAAATCATATATCAAGCAAATTTGTCACTATCCGCCATAATTAAAAATAAATTAAATAATTAAATAAAAAACATTATCTAATTTTTAATTTATATAGTAATTATTAAACTTATTTTAAAAACATCTTTTTGCAATAAATAATTTAAATCATATTTCAATTATTTATTCTATAAAATAATTTCATAATTTTATTAAAAATTAATTTTAAGGATTAATAGGTTAATTTTCAGAAAATATTAATTTAACCAAAAATTTCTAAATTATAAAAGTTACCTCGGGGTCATAAACTCTTGCCCTGTGGGGTAGGTCCGCCCTAGACCATCTCGGGCACTTTTCACGTATGCCCTACACTGGCCAAACAGTTCGGGCAATATGTCACCCGCTGCCCGAACTCTTTGGGGGCACAGCTCAGCCCATCACCAAAACAAATTAATAAAATTTTGTACTGGGCAAACTGCATTGCCATGTTCACAGCGACAACCAGAGAGCAGCCGCTAAGTGCGTGAGCTATCTGAAATTGTTTCGGGCTGACGTGCAAAAGTATTTTTTTCTTCAAAGACTCAATTTTCATGGGCTTCAATTTTCTGGAAAATTCTCATGTGGTTATAAACAATTAACTCAACGGGATTTAAACAATAAAAAATATGAATCATACAATTGAGAACCTAGTCTCCGATGCCACTGTTGATGTACCATTTTCTCACATCCAAGATGCAGCGAAAGTTAATTTTTTTAAAGAATTTTTGTTTTGAAAATAAAAACTTAGCTCCCATGTCATATAATTCTAAATTCATCCATATGGTGTTTATTGAAAATTTACCTTTAGAGATTAGGATTTTAAGCGGATATAGTCCCTCTTGTAAATCCTTATGAATGAGATCAACTAGATCAAACATCTTTCTTCACATCCAATATCTTCGAAGAAATTGTGCGTTAAGTTCACGACCGGAGGGCATCGTGCGACAGTGGATGGAGGTGGTATGAGAGGTGGCTGAAACCTTTTATCAAGAAACCAAGGTGGTTTCTAATTTTGTGATGTACATACAGTAGAGAGAAAATATCTAGCATATAACATTGACGTGTAATGTTATATTTACAAATTTCTTGGATTGCATTAAAATTCTACTAGGACTCTTCCAATAATTTCTAGAACATTCTAGGACTCTCTTCGGGATTTTGACATTAGTAGAAAATCTACTAATTATTGTTTGACTAAGAAACTTTAAGTTTATTTATCCTGACAAATGATGATTTAGACTCCCAAGATTTTCATCATAATCTCGACTAACGATCATACATCGTCGATGTAACGAAGGTAAAAAAACTCGATATTTATGATGCAAAGTGAAAATTTCGAAAATCAAAATTCCAATGATTCTTTTTTTGCAGCTTCATATTTTGGAACTCATTCACTAAATTAGACAGTTACACTATACTCAAAAAATTTAGCAGTCATGTTAATTCCCACAACTTTCAGATGTGGAATCCACTTATAAACTATTTTATAAGATATATGTTTGATCTCCCTCAAACTTTATCATCAAATTCAATTCTTTGAACTCAACTATCTCAATGGTAATACAAAAATAAATACTTGAGTGACCCTCAATATTTCCGAGATAAAAATAGATGTGGGTGCACAACTCATGCGAATCGAGACAACATTTTTCTTTTATTCGGGATTTCTCTTTCGTCCCATTTTTGCATCAATCTCTTGATCACAAAAATGTAAGAACTCAATTCTGATTGCACTAATCAAATCATGATAAGAGCTTCTGGTAACATCTTCTCAATATTTCCTAATTATCATTGTTAGTGCCTGAAAGAACTAGTAGGTTATAGTTAGATTACAGTACGATCCATTCAACTCATATGTTCCGATCGAATTTGCAACCACTGATATATCGAGAGTTTCATATGAATGTGAGAATTATGTAAAATATATTTAAGTAATCTTAGTGGCATCAGGTGTGCAAATAAGAAAACATTTTTTTCCATAAAGCACAACTAATACTCTTGTGGGGACCCGGACGCTAATTCATTTTTTAATCGGCTATGGGAATAATTAAATCAATTATAATAAATAGTATCTAATTTTTTTTAAAAAAAATACAAGTGTCAAATGTGAAACGTAATGGAATTCACTTGAATTTATACATCGAAAACAAAGTACAAGTCTTGTACCATATAAAGTCATTTAAAACTAAGGTTTAACGACTACACATCAAGTGTTCAAACCCTATCTAAAATCCAAGTCCGTAGTCTCCACTCTAATCACAATCTCTTTTCATCTTCTCGACCCTTATCTTGTCCCACCTGTTGCCATGCACACATACAAACACGACAACAGCCGGATAACTCCGGTGAGAAATACATCCCAGTATAAATCAACGATACATTCAATCATATAATCAATATAAAGCATGAAACAGATATCAGTAATATGTATCAAAATCCAAAAACATAATCCAATATAATCTGTTAATAAACTCATGACTCTATATCTCAGACTAAACTCATTCCTAGTCTAGGGATCCCGATTTCTAGACGTTGGCATACTATATCGAATCTCAGTAATAGAAGTAAATCCACTTCTAATCAAACATCGATATAAACCAAACATCCAGTGTCTTGACCTACCCGTCAAAGACTTTGGCACCTCCGCCAATCACTATTCTGTGACAATGTGCAATGGGCCTGTGACGATTCCATCACCATCTGGCCCTTCTGTTACAAGACCAATAGTCTAATACATGCTTTCTATAAATCAATAGAACAAGCATATCAATCCAATTCAATGCACACAATAACAATAAGTATGTGGTTTAGGGAAACTCAAGTATTTCACACTCGAGTCATTCTCTCGGTTCGACATTGACTTATACCTTTCTTTACTTTCAGTTCTGACAACGTCCAAGTCTGGAATTCGAAGTCTGTCAATACTCAATCTGGAAATAACAATATCAAGAAGTACAATATCAATATACTGCTCAAATCAACACCAAATCTGATCAATATGAATCTAACTCAAAATCAACGACATAATGGAATGATCCCGATATCCTCATCAATACAATATCAACAGATATCAATTACCACAACTCATAATCAATAATGATACAAATATGATATCACATCTCAATCAAATCAACTCATAAAATCATAACAATTTCATACGGTATTCGTTCTTTAATCTGGTTTCGATTATACGATGTTTAACATATCAGAAACACCATATATGAATCATATCTGATTCCTTCAATAGCATAATTTAAAATCATAACAGAACATAAGAAAACTTATGGACAGAAGACCTCAGCCAACGCATATGCGCGAGACCTACTAGTCTCGACAGTTTCCTTCTCGGCAGCTCGCGCATATGCACACACCTCTTCCGCGCATATGCGCGAGGTTCTCTGGACATGCACTTGGCTTCTCGCACAGCTCGCGCATATGCGTGCACTCACTTCGCGTATATGTGCGAGGTCTTCTGTCCATTTCGCTCATGTGTGAGCATCATGTCGCGCATGTGTGCGAGTGGTACTGTCCTCGCACATCAAATCTCAAAAGCAACCTGAAATCGCGTCTCAGAACGATCCTTCATAACCATATCAAATCATAATCAATAATCACCAATTAACAGCAAATAAATCTCGGGCATTACATTTCTCCCCCCCTAAGATACGATTTCGTCCCCGAAATCACAGGCAATCAAATCATATCAATAAGAAGGTATACAAAAGCTAAATAGAAAACTCACATCAGTGAAATAACTCTGGGAACCTTTGTCTCATATCTGACATAGTCTCCCAGGTAGCTTCTTCAATGCCATGACGACTCCACTGCACTTTCACAAGCGAAATTTTCTTCTTTCCGAGCTGTTTTTCCTTTCGATCGAGAATCTGAATCGGCTTTTCAAAATAGATCAATGTCTCGTCAAGTTCGGCCTCGGTTGGCTGAATAACATGTGAAGCATCAGGGAGGTATTTCCGCAATATTGATACATGAAAAACATCATGTATCCCAGATAGAGAAGGCGGTAAGGCAAGTCGATAGGCACGATCTCCTATCTTCTCGAGAATCTCATACGGCCCAATATATCGTGGAGACAGCTTCCCTTTCTTGCCAAATCTGAAAACTCTCCTGAAAGGTCAAATCTTCAGAAATACTCTGTCTCCTGCCTCAAATACCAACGGTCGTCGTCTGATGTTGGCATATTTGGCTTGTCTGTCTTGCGATGCCTTCATTTTTTCCTGAATCAGCTTCACTTTCTCAGTCATATCTCTAATCATATCAGGTCCAATCTCAGGAACTTCAGAGATATCATCCCAATACAAAGGGGATCGACATTTCTTTCCATACAACGCCTCAAAAGGACCCATCTCAATACTCGTCTGATAGCTGTTGTTTTATGAAAATTCACAAAGTGGCAACGAATCCTGCCAACTAGTGATAAAATCAAGCACTATTGCTCTCAGCATATCCTCCAGTGTCTAAATCGTCCGCTCTGACTGTCCATCAGTCTGTGGATGATATGCGGTACTCAGATGTAACTTCGTACCTAGAGCCTGCTGTAAACTCTTCCAGAAGTGCAAAGTAAACCGAGGATCACGGTCTGAAACAATTGACTTCGGCAATCCGTGCAATCTTACCATTTCTCTGACATTAATATCTGCCATCTGGTTATGTTTGTACGTCATCTTGTATGGAATAAAACATGCGGATTTGGTCAATCTGTCAATCACCACCCAAATCGTATCGCAACCTCGGGAGGATCTCGGTAGCTTCGTCACAAAGTCCATGGAAATTTGATCTCATTTCCATTCAGGAATAGATAAACTGTGCAGTAGACCTCCTGGTTTATTTCTCTCGGCTTTCACCTGTTGGCAATTCAGACATTTGGATACAAATGTAGCAATATCAGCTTTCATTTGTTTCTACCAGTATTGTGTCTTCAAACCATTGTACATCTTCTTTCCGACCAGGATGAATGCTAAAACGACTGTTGTGCGCTTCTGCCAGTATCTGCTGTCTCAAATCTGAAACATTTGGCACAACAATACGGTTATTCACATACAAAATATTGTCATGAACCTGATATTCTGATTGATGTCCAGCTCTGACCATAGAAATCGTATTCTGTACATTCTGATCAACTTTCTGTGCTTCTTTGATTCTCAATATCAGTTTTGGCTCGACCCGAATAGCACATAATCTCAGAGACTGACAATTTGTTTCAAAGACTATTCCAGACAAACAGAAATCTTCTATCAAATTCGAAACACCAATCATCGATAAGGATAAAGAACATACCTTTAGACTCAGTGTATCAGCTGCTGCATTGGACTTTCCAGGATAGTATTTGATTTGACAATCAAAATCCTTCAATAAATCAAGACATCTTCGCTGCCTCATATTCAACTCGGACTGTGAAAACAGATACTTCAGGCTCTTGTGATCAGAATAAATTTCAAACTTCTCACCGTAAAGGTAGTGTCGCCATATATTCAAAGCAAATACAATGGCAGACATGAATTGGGTAACGAGTCTCATTTGGCTTCAGCTCTCTCGAGGACATAAGCAATAACATGTCCTCGCTGATGGAATAGTCAATATCGGTGCACTGGTCAGTCTTTTCTTCAATTCAAGAAAGCTGGTCTTACATTCTTCATACCAAATATATGGAGCATTCTTCTGAGTCAGCTGAGTAATCGGCTTGGCAATGCTAGAAAAATCTTTAATAAATCGACGATAATATCCTGCCAAACTCATAAAACTACGAATCTCGGGCACTGATGTCGGTCTTGGCGAACTGATCACAGCCTCAACTTTACTGGGATCAACAGAAATACCATCTCCGGATATAATGTGACCCAAGAATACAACCTGTCTCAACCAAAACTCGCATTTCGACAGTTTAGCATATAATGTCTCAGCCCTCAGAATTTTCAATACAGTTCTCAAATGCTCATCATGATCAATCATATTCTTCGAGTAAATCAAAATATCATCAATGAAAATAATCACGAAATCGTCGAGATATTTCTGAAATATACGGTTCATCAACCCCATAAATACAGCTGGAGCATTAGTCAAACCGAACGGCATGACAATAAGCTCATAATATCCATACTTGGTTCTAAATGCTGTCTTCGAGATATCAGAATCTCTGACTCTCAGATGATGATATCCAGATCTCAGATCGATCTTGGAATATACTGAAAAACCCTGCACTGATCAAACAAATCATCAATGCGAGGCAAGGAATATTTATTCTTTACCGTTGCTTTGTTCAGTTGCCGGTAGTCAGTGCAGAGTCTCATTGTACCATCTTTCTTTCTCACAAACAATACTGGAGCACCCCGAGGAGACACGCTCGGTCTGATATACCCCTTGGCCAGTAAATCCTCCAACTGTTCTTTCAACTCATTCGGTGTCATTCTGTACGGAGCTCTCGGAACTATACCTGACATCAATTCAATGCTGAAGTCTATCTCTCGAATCGAAGGCAAACCCGGAATCTCATCTAGGAAGACGTCAGCAAACTCACACACCACTGGCAAATCAGCCAATGATGGAATCGGTTTCAGTAAAATCAACTGAATATACAAGGAACCCCTCTGCTCCTTTCTGCAATAATCGAGTCATAATCAAATAAGTTATCAAAGGAATTCTTGCTCGAGAACCCTTACCATAGAATTTCCACTCATCAGCCATCTCATGTCTGAATCTCACAATCTTGTGGAAACAATCAACAGTAGCTCTATACTTGGTCAACATATCGATATCGATAATACAGTCAAAATCATACAACCCAAGCACAATACAGTCTAACTCAATCTCATGCCCATCATACTGTAACATAAAATGTTTCACAGACTTCACTGATATCAAACATGTCCCCAAAGGAGAAGAGACAGACACTACAGTAGATAATGACTCAATGGGAAATGATTGCATCAATGCAAATTGCTAAGATATGAATGTATGTGATGCACCAGTATCTATCAATACATATGCAGGATAACCAAAAATAAAACAGTTACCTGCAACAACATCATCTGGTGCGTCCTGAGCCTGTTCTTCAGTCAAGTCGAACACTCTGGCCTGCTGTCTAGGAGGGTGGCTAATTGTCTGGCTTCCTCCTGGCCTCGGCTGTGACTGTGCTGGTGCTGGCTGGAAAGAGTGAACTGCAGATGGTGGTCATCTACCAGTCTGAGCTACTGATCCAGATGATTCGGCACCCTGTGATCTCTGAGAATCTCTTTGAGGACAAACTCTAGCAAAATGTCCCTGCTGTCTACAAATACGGCAACTGCCAAACACTCCTCGACACTGCTCTGTGGCATGTTTTCCTCCATAAGTGTTGCAATAGGCTCTTGTATAACTCTGGCCCTGGCCGATCTGTTTCGAGCCACTAGAACTGGATGAACTGCTTCCAGATCTCTTAAACTGATTCCCTTTGGCTTTCAGGAAATCTTTCTTTCAACCACTGCTGCTGCCACTGTCAAATCTGGGAGATGGTTGTGGAAACGGTGGTCTCGGTGCTGGAGGCACAAACGAATCTCCTTTCTTTCTCATCAGACCGGCTTCGGCTCCCTTAGCTCTATTCAAGGCATCTGTAAAATTGTTCGGTCGTCCCGTATTCACCAATGTAAATATTTCAGGATTCAGGCCATTAATGAACTGATCAGCAACAGCTTCGTCGTTCTCAGCCACATATGGAGCAAATCTCAACAAGGTAGAGAACTTGGCCACATACTCCTCAATGTTCAGCTGACCCTGTCTCCAGTTTGCAAACTCTGCTCCCTTGTCCTTTCTATACGACACTGGAAATAATCTCTGATAAAATTCGGTTCTAAATATTTTCCAAGTAATTACTGTACCTCGATGTTCCAACGTCCTCTTTGTGGCGAGCCACCAATTCTTCGTGACGTCATTCAAGTGGTTCCCAATTAGTTTCAATCTCCGCTCATCAGTGTAATCCAAATACTCAAACAACATCTCAATATCGTCTTGCCAACTCTCACAATCCACTGCAGTCTCAGTACCCCTCAGATTCGGTGGATGGAACGACTGAAATATCTTCAGTAATGTTTCCATCGGCGTTGCTGTCACATCCATTGGAGGATTCGAAGTGCTACCCAGTTTTGGTATTCTTCGAGGAGGCATATCTGATTATCAAAAGGGTTAGCAAACAAATACAACAAATCGGTTTCAGTCCTCCTCCGATCATCTTACTGCTGATCAAGAATCGGTTCTGATTCATTCTTAATAACACATGTTTCCAAATCAAATCAGATAAATAAGTAAACATGCATTATAAAGCAGTAGAACATGCTAGCAATCAAAATCAAGGAAAGAAAACTCATTCTACCCCGTTCACTAGCTCCTATCTCAGTCTAAAGGATCTATCTCTCTGATACCACCTGTTGTGGGACACGGACGCTAATTCATTTCTTAATCGTCTGTGGGAATAATTAAATCAATTATAATAAATAGGGTCTAAATTTTTATTTTTTTAAATACAAGTGTCAAATAAAGAGCGTAATGGAATTCATTTGAATATATACATCGATAACAAAGTACCAGTCTTGTACCATATACAGTCATTTAAAACTAAGGTTTAAAGACTACACATCAAGTGTTCAAAACCTATCTAAAATCCAAGTCCGTAGTCTCCACTCTAATCACGATCTCTCTTCATCTCCTCGACCCTGATCCTGTCCCACCTGTTGACATGCACACATGCAAACACGACAACAACCGGATAACTCCGGTGAGAAATACATCCCAGTATAAATCAACGATACATGCAATCATATAATCAATATAAAGTATGAAACATATATCAGTACTATGTATCAAAATCCGAAAACATAATCCAATATAAATCTGTTAATAAACTCATGACTCTATATCTCAGACGAGAATCATTCCTAGTCTAGGGATCCCGGTTTCCAGACGTTGGCATACTATATCGAATCTCAGTAATAGAAGTAAATCCACTTCTAATCAAACATCGATATAAACCAAACATCCAGTGTCTTGACCTATCCGTCAAAGACTTTGGCACCTCCGCCAATCACTATTCTGTGACAATGTGCAATGGGCCAGTGACGATTCCATCACCATCTGGCCCTTCTGTCACAAGAACAATTGTTTAATACATGCTTTTTATAAATCAATAGAACAAGCATATCAATCCAATTCAATGCACAAAATAAGACTAAGTATGTGGTTTAGGGAAACTCAAGTATTTCACACTCGAGTCATTCTCCCGGTTCGACATTGACTTATACCTTTCTTTACTTGCAGTTCTGACAACGTTCAAGTCTGGAATTCGAAGTCTGTCAATACTCAATGTGGCAATAACAATATCAATATACTGCTCAAATCAATACCAAATCTAATCAATCTGAATCTAACTCAAAATCAACGGCATAACGGAATGATCCCGACATCCTCATCAATACAATATCAATAGATATCAATTACCACAACTCATAATCAATAAAAATCTGATATCACATCTCAATCAAATCAAATCATAAAATCATAACAATTTCATACGGTATCCGTTCTTCAATCCTGTTTCGATTATACGATGTCTAACATATCAGAAATACCATATATGAATCATATTTGATTCCTTCAATATCATAATTTCAAATCATAAAAGAACATAAGAAAACTTACGTCTAGTTGAAGCCTGTAGCGATAAGATCACTGTAATGAAGTCGGATTGAAAATCGAACGGACATATTTCTCGCAAATTGAATTCTAGTATCAAGAATCAAATCTTTCCTCTGAATTTCGATTTTTGCTGCTAAGTCTCAAAACTGAATCCAACACATATATGTATATTGCATGGTGAGGGGCAAGTGGCTTCATTTTTGCCCAACACGTCTCGCGCATATGCGTGACCTCAGCCGTCGCATATGCGCGAGACCCAATGGTCTTGGCAGTTTCCTTCTCGGCAGCTCGTGCATATGCACGCACCTATTCCGCGCATATGCCCGAGGTTCTCTGGACATGCACTTGGCTTCTCGCACAGCTCGCGCATATGCGCGCACTCACTTCACGCATATGCGCGAGGTGTTCTGTCCATTTCGCGCATGTGCGCGCATCATGTCGCGCATGTACGCGAGTGGTACTGTCCTCGCACATCAAATCTCAAAAGCAACCTCAAACGTGTCTCGGAACGATCCTTCATAATCATAACAAATCATAATCAATAATCACCAATTAACAGCAAATAAATCTCGGGCATTACAACTCTAGTTAGATATTTCTTGCACTACTAATCATCATATCACATAGGATATCACATCCGTAGATTAACGGTGAATCCCCGACTATAATGTATCGGTTCATATATATTTCAAAACTACAAACAATCTCGTCACCTGATGACCCTCACAGAGCAGTAAACGAGTCAAAGTGCAACACTAGTAAGTATAGCTTCTATGTTGTCCCGGGTCAAAAAACTAATGATGTACAACTATAACGGCGAACTAATCCACTTGATAAATGAAACCAGCTGGAAATTCCAATGGAGATTTATTCAGTACAATCATTATATGATCACTCATATGTATGATTTAACATCTCCACGCGCATATCAATGAAACGTGACGTTAATATTACAGATGTTAGTTTCGAGCTCGTGTGACATTTATCCTTATTTTAGGCTGGTAAAGGACTATGAATTAATACAGAATATATGACACACTTTTAATAAATTTCATGATCAACGTGACTTGTATACCTCATGATACTTTTGTATATTCAAAGACTTTTCTATGCAACTTGTATTAGTATACAGATAAAGTAAATGTTATAATTGGATAGAATCGTACAATATTATTAAAATATATATTATTTGTCCACAAAAATCAATAAAAATCAATGCACAAGTTGGTTTGCTGGACACCTACTCTAACAAAAAGAAATCACGCAAATCATGTATAAGTTATATGAATAGTGCAGGCTTTGAGCGGGCTTGTCTAATTGTTCAAAGAAATAAAAACTCAACCGAAAAAAGATAAATATTGATTAGACATCAATATTTTGATTAAAATAAAATGTACCGAAGGTGGAGAAAATTGTGAGAATGAAGCAAGACTCATGCAACATTTATTTGTTGGGTTATCGGTTTTCTCATGTCTAAAACGTAGTGGAATTTTAAAAATTTTATTTTGACAGTCAAAATATTATCTTGGACACTTGTATAGTTTAAATTAAAAGAACATACATAGGGAATTTATAATTTGCCTTTAGTGACTAAATCACTCGGCACCAACTACTCCGATATTAGTGGATGTAGCTTTTGTTGAATTCCCTACGAACTTTTTTCAAAGTCTTCTTTCTTTAATCTCCTAATCCGACTAGATTACTTGTTCCTCTTCTAACTTGCAATCGAAAGTATAGAAGATATTTTTCACGTTAGAGAGCAAAAAATGAGAGGCGGCTCAAAAACATGAAATTATTCAAGGTGGCCGAACATTTGAGAGACGAGGAGAGGTAATTTTTGAAAATCACATGGTGGGAGGCTAGAATTATGGCTCTCATTTCTTAAAACAAAAGCCTTAACCTAATTACCTTAACTGTATATTTATGTTCCATAATTAACATTAATGTGCTTGATTAATAAATTTGAGTAGTCGAATTAATTTAATTAATTATATCAAAGTCCAGTAAGAACTTTAATTATTTAGTATGTTAGACTTGTAGTATTACAAACCCATTAAACATACTTTTCACTACATTTAATTTAATATTTAATAAATTCAACTTGTGAGTTTAATAATTTAAATTCTCAAATTTTATAAATTTAATTCCTTGAATTTATTCTCTCAAAATTTAATTTTAATAAATTCAACTCCTTGAATTTACTATATCATAATTTTATATTAATTCAACTCCTTGAATTTATTCTCTCGAATTTTAATTATCATAAATTCAACTACTTGAATTTACTATCTCATAATTATATATAAATTCAACTCCTTGAATTTATTCTTTCAACGGGAACAAAATGATCCAGTGCTTGTATGACCCTCAATGCTTCAGAGATACAGCTAGCCGTGGGTTGATAACTCATTGTGATTCAGGATATTCTTCTTTATTCGGGCTTACCCTAATTTGCCCCATTCAATGCACCAACATTTTATCATAAGTGTAAAGTTGGAAAAACCAACATACGTAAACCACATGCATGAAAAATTACTTGAATTTCTTAATTGTTTTATTTAATTGATTTTAAATGCTTGCATGATACACATTATATAATTAAAAGTATGATTGCATGATTAAATGATTATATGACATGATTTCATGCAATTGAAGGATTTTACCCGAATATTCGATAATAGACTGAGAAAGGAGACCGGTGACGACCAAGACAAGAATAATTATTTTCACTAAATAATTTTAAGGCTTCTTAATATGAATAAAAATAATTAAATTTTTCTAAAATGATAGAGTTTAAATTATTTTATTAGACGAGCTCGATTTTACCCGAGAAGCCGTTTTTGAGAAAACAAGGAGTTTTTAAAATATCAAAAATATTATTTTTGGAAACTAAATTTTATAAACTTTTATTTTAAAATTAAACAAGAGTTATTGAGTCCAATTTAACTAACTTGAGCAGGCCCAATTGCTCATATACTTGGAGGCCCAAAACCTAAGCCCATTAACATGCAAATTAAAATCTATAAATAAGATACCTAGGCTTTGGAACACACAAATCAGCCGTTTTTTCACACACTTTACACACACTAAATTCGAAAATATCAAGGAGGAAAAGCTAGGATTCTTCGTCGCCCGTTCGTCCCTTCTCGTGCCCATTGCCGACGATCATGTATTCGAGCGTTCTAAAATGTAAAGGCGTGTTTTCTTAACCCTTGATGCATCATTCAAACCAAAATACGTATTTTTTTATTATTTTTGCATGAAAAATACTTGTGTTCGATTATTTTATGATAAAACGATTATTTTCAAATATATGATGATTTTATGCTTGTTTGAAAAACGCTATGATTCCTAAGGACACACTGCCATTAGGAGATGTTTAAGGGACTGGAAAAGAGTCGTTAAGGGCTAAAGTACATGCTGGAATGAACATGGTGAGGGACAAAGAACCTAGGGTTTTCCTACGTGTCTAGATGTTCAAGGGCTCGGCTTTGTGCATGGGGGCTTGCGGTTCGGCTAGGGCTTGGGCAGGAGCCTGGGCTAGGCATGGGTCAAGATGGGGAAGAGTCCTAGCAGGGCTAGGACTCGAGTTCTTATGCTGGGGAAGGGTCCACGCGAAGACGGACTTCTCCCCAATACTCGGGCAAGGCAGCAGCAGCCAAGGGGGCTCGCGGCTAGGGCTGAGCAGCTCAGGGTTTGTCCAGTAGGGTCTAGGGAGGATGTTCATGGTTCAGGTCAAGGGCTGGTGCAGGGTCGCTCGCTGATGGCTCGACCACAGCGTGAGGAAGATGTGCACGGCTCTTGTTTTTTGAAACAGGGCTCGCGACGCTGGTTCAAGGGCTTGGGCTGAGCACGCTTAGGTTTCAGCATGGTCGATGGTTGGTGAGGGTCAGGTGTGCTCGGTGGTGGCTCGAATAGGAGAGTCTTAGTTGGGTAGGAGTCCTAGGCTTGAAGGAGAGAATTCCTGCAGCTCTTGGATCTTGTACGCAGGGTTTGCGTGGTGTGTAGGGGCTGGTTCAACGAGTCTAGGATGGTCAGGAGGGTCCGTAAGTGGGTTGGCTAGGTTCGGGCTCGAGTTTGCTTGGCCGTGGCTCGTCGGAATTGGGAGTTGGCTTTGTAGGTGTATGCAAGGGTCAAAATCGCAAAATTAATGGGTCCACGGGGGTGGTTCATGGCTTTCAAGGGTAGTATAGGTAATAAAAAGTCTATGTTTAAAGTTTGGGAAGAAAATAGTAAAGTTCAAAGTAAATCATGATTAAAAATTTCTACGAATAATTAATTAAGGAATTAAATCGAAAACCTCGAATTTAAGCTAAATAAAATTATTTTAAAAAATTAGAATTTAGCTTAAATAATTAATTGGGATAATTTCATGTTACTAAAGGTAAGAAAAAATCAAAATAGAGAAATAATACATCTAGGTGAAAACAGTCATTTTACACTTGGGCATTACATCAATGGCTGGCAGCGTCCCGATGGACATTTTATTTTCCATATTAATTTGATAAATAAAAGATTTAAAAGGTTATTGTTAAAGAACTTAGTAGAGATTTTTATGCTTTAATTTGATGTCAGTTGATCTTTTTGAAGGTCGATGTAGGATTTTTTGTTAGCCGATGATTTATGGATTTTTGGTCACTTGAGATTTCAAATGTTATATTATTATGATTCATGGAAATGTTAAATTATTTTAATTTGTGATTTTCGAGTTTATGATTTATATAAAAAATGGTAGTGGTCGTTTTAGTTGGTATCAGAGCCGACCTCTCCTAGTACGTTGTACTTTGGGAACGAACCAAGAAGAAATTGGTGGAAATGTGAGGCCAGGGGCCGAAGAGGGCGGGGGTGATCTAGGTGCCATGAGATTGCACGAACAAGGAGCGGCTCCTGACAGGCTTCTAGATGAAGAGAACGTGAATGAATCGATTTACACTAGATGGAGAGAGATTCCAAAACTGTTCAGGTATGGGGCTGTGCAGTTGAAGAGTGCTTAAAAGATTTGATAGGTACTACTCATATCAAGAAATTTCATATTCGTTTTTCCAGATCATCACATAAGGAATTCAAAGTTAAGAGTGCTTGACTTGGGCAATTCTGAGATGGGTGAGCACCTGGAAAGTTTCTTAGGGTGCATGTGAGTGAGGACTTAAGCACACTGGAAAGACTCGTCTTGGTACAGTGAGAAAGTTCGTCGAATATGAGACGTTACAGTTGGTATTAGAGCCAATGATTCCCAAAGGGGTTGTGTACTGTCACTCTGAGAAGCTAAAGAATTCACGCCTCAAGTATGTGAGTTTTACTGCCTCATATTTTATATGATATTTTTTTAAATGCTTTTATGATACATGATATAAATGTTAATTGCATGTAGCATTTAAAATGTTAAATGCGTGTAGGTTACGTGGTTTGGACGATATGTACAGAGATGCCTCCTAGAAGAATTTTGCGTAGGAATGATGAGGATAGACATAAGGAGGAGATTCCATAGCCTCCACCTAATCAGGATGCTAGTGCCCGTGTACTAGTCGGTATGGCTTGTTTACTAGAAGCAACACATAGGAAATGGTGCAAGGCTCCGACCGGAGGCTGCATATGAGCGTTTTAGGAGGATGAACCCGAGGATTTTCATTCGTGGATGAGGGGCAGATTAGATCTTTAGAGGCAATCTTTCGTTATATGGATATGGAAGACGCTGACCGAGTTCGTTGTACCATCTATCTACTGAAGGGTGCCGCTTCCTTATGTTGGGAGGGAGTGGAGCGAGGGGTGAATCTAGCGACACTGACTTGGGAAGACTTCAAAAGGGTATTCTATGACAAATATTTCATGTCTGATGTTTGTTCTAGGCTTAAGAGAGAGTTTATGATTCTCTGTAAGGGGGATTTATCTGTGGCTGAATTTGTACACAAGTTTGATGGGGATGTCATTTTGTGCCCTTGAATGCTAATGATGCTGCGGAAAAGTAACGACATTTCCTAGATGGTTTGAGGCCGACTATCCGTCTTGACGTGATGCTCGTCGATCCTACATATTATAATACTGTCGTTTCAAAAGCTTTTAGAGCCGAGCAGTCAATCAAAGATATTGATTGGGAGATGCAGCGAAATAGGAATCGTGGTCAACAAGATAGTCATCAAAATAAGAAGCCTTATACGGGATTACCTAAGAAACCGGAACCACTGAAACCACAAGGACAATCGCCGAGAGAGAACATCTCAAAGACTGCTGAGAAACCATTGTGCAAGTAGTACAATCATCCACATTATGGCAGGTTCATGCAGGGCACCTACAACTGCTTCAAGTGTGGAGATTTGGGACACAAGGCTGGGGATTGCCCAAAGTTCAAGCAACCCACAACTGGAAGTGTCTATGTGATGCAAGCTGAGGAGGCTGAAGCAGAGCCGACACAACACTAACTATCGATAACCTAGTTGTTTAACATTTTTACGATGCTTTTATTGCATGAAATGTTAAAATTGTTATGAAAATTTCTTGGGTTAATGAAGAACTTAGAGGAGAATAGGTTGCATGTTCTATCTGAGATGAATTTTAGAGACGACATTGGAAATTTTTGGGATAGAAACGCAATTTGCGAGATTTTAAAGGACTGAAATGAAGAGCAAAATTTATTCTAAGAGGGTTAAGTATGATGTGAATAAAGGAGGCAAGCTTTTATATTAGCAAGACAAGACAAATTTCGAGGACGAAATTCTATTTAAGGGAGGAGATTTGTAACGTCCGAAAAACCAACCTACGTAAACCACATGCATGCAAAATTACTCGAATTTCTTAATTGTATTATTTAATTGATTTTAAATGCTTGCATGATACAAGTTATATGATTAAAAGTATGATTGCATGATTAAATGATTATATGGCATGATATCATGAAATTGAAGGATTTTACCCGAATATTCGATAATAGGCTGGGGAAAGAAGATCGGGGACGACCAAGACAAGAATAATTATTTTTCAAAATATATTTTCAAGGCTTCTTGATATGATAAAAAAGAATTAAATTTTTCTAATAATTATAAAGTTTGAATTATATAATGAGTCGAGTTCGATTTTACTCGGGAAGCCAGTTTTGGACAAACAGAGTTTTTACAAGATCAAAAATATTATTTTCGGAAACTAACTTTTATAAACTTTTATTTTACAATTAAATAAGAGTTATTGAACCCAATTTAACTAAATTGAGTAGGCCCAAAACCAAAGCCCATTAATATGCAAATTAAAATCTATAAATAAGATACCTAGGCTTTGGAACACACATATCAGCCGTTTTCCACACACACTAAATTCAAAAATATCAAGGAGGAAAAGCTAGGGTTCTTCGTCGCCCGTTTGTCCTTTATCGTGCCCTTCGCCGACGATCACGTATTAGAGCGTTCTAAAACGAAAAGACACATTTTATAAACCCTTTGATGCATTATTCAAACCATAATATGAATGCATTTATTATTTTTGCATGAAAATACTAGTGTTCGATTATTTTTACGATATAACGATTATTTTCAAAAATATGATGATTTTACGCTTGTTTGAAAAACGCTATGATTCCTAAGGACACACTTCCATTAGGAGATGTTTAAGTGACGGTAAAAGAGTCGTTAAGGGCTAAAATACATGCTGGAAATAAACATGGTGAGCGACAAAGCACCTAGGGTTTTCCTATGTGTCTAGATGTTCAAGGGCTCGGCTTTGTGCATGGGGGCTTGCGGTTCGGCTAGGGCTTGGAAAGGGGCCTGGGCTGGACGTGGGTCAGGGTTGGGATGAGTCCTAGCAGGGTTAGGACTTGAGTTCTTAGGCTGGAGAGGAGTCCACGTACTCGGGCAAGGTATCAGCAGCCAAGGGGGCTCGCAGCTATGGCTAGGCAGCTCAGGGTTGCTCCAGTTGGGTCTAGGGAGGATGGTCAGGGGTCAGGTCAAGGGCTGGTGCAGGGTGGCTTGCTGGTGGCTCGACCACAGCGTGAGGAAGATGCGCGCGGCTCTTGTTTTCCGAAGCAAGGCTTGCAACGTTGGTTCAAGGGCTTGAGCTTGGCTCGGTTGGGTCTGAGCTAGGTCCAAGGTTGGTGAGGGTCAAGTGTGCTCGGTGGTGGCTCGAGTAGGAGAGTCCAAGTCGGGTAGGAGTCCTAGGCGTGAAGGAGAGAACTCGAACAACACTTGGGTCTTGTATGCAGGGCTCGTTTGGCGTGTAGGGGCTGGTTCAAACATGTCTAGGATGGTAACGAGGGTCCGTAATTGGGTTGGCTAGGGTCTGGCCAGAGCTGGCTTGGCCGTGGCTCGTTGAAATTGGGAGTTGGCTTGGTAAGTGTATGCAAGGGTCAAAATTGCGAAATTAATGAACAAAAATTCGAACCATGGGTCCACGGGAGTGTTTCATGGCTCGCAAAGGTAGTTTAGGTGATAAAAAGTCTATGTTTAAAGTTTGGGAAGAAAATACTAGAGTTCGAAATAAATCGGGATTAAAATGCTCTACGAATAATTAATTAAGGAATTAAATCGAAATACTCGAATTTAAGCTAAATAAAATTATTAAAAAATATAATTTAGCTTACATAATTAATTGGAATAACCCCGTGTCACTAAAGGTAAGAAAAAGTCAAAATCGAGAAATAATACATCTAGAGGCAAAACAGTCATCTTACAATTGGGTATTACATCAATGGTTGGCAGCGTCCCGAGGGACATTTTATTTTTTCCATTCGCTTGATAGATAACAGATTTAAAAGGTTATTGTTAAAGAATTTAGTAGAGATTTTTATGCTTTATTTTGATGTTGTCGATGTAGGATTTTTGGTTAGCCGACAATTTATAGATTTTTGGGCACTTGAGATTTCAAATTTTAATTATTATGATTCATGGAAATTTTAAGTATTTTAATTAGTGATTTCGAGTGATTTATATATAAAAAATGGTAGTGGTCGTTTCAATAAGAATGTCCGAAATCATTTTCTGATAAAACCCATTGAATCATGGTAAGAGCGTCGAGTAGCATCGTCCTATGATTCCCTAAATATAACTGATAGTACCTGCAAGAACCAGTCGGTTATGATTAACGTACAGTACGGTCCCTTCATCTCATATATCTCGATCGAATCTGCAACCATTGGTTCATCGAGAGTTGCATATTAAATTCAATTGATATATGATACAATCATGAAATATTCATAGTGTCATCGCATGTACAACTAGAGAATGTACATATCACACTCTGGCCAGAGATTTCATGCACTACTATTTTGTTAGATCACATAGGATATCAACACCTGTAGATGAGCGGTGAATCCCCGACTACAATGCACTGGCTCCTACACATTTTGCAATTTCATCCAACCTCGCCACCTTGTGACCCCCGCGGAGTCAGTAAACGAGTCAAATCAGAATCTTATTATGTAGATCCTCGGTGTTGTCTCGGGTCGTAAGGATTAATCGTGTACAATCACAACCACAATCTTTTCCTCTCGATGAATAATAACCACTTGAAAAGTCCAAGGGATGGTTGTTTTGTACAATCATTGTATGATTACCTATCTGCATAATTGGAAATCTCTATGTCCTTCCCATGAAACACGGTATACAATATAACAGATACTAGTCTCAAGCTCAAGCGACTTTTATCCTTATTTTAGGCGGTTGAATCGACTAGGAACAAATTTAGAATATACAGTGTCTACAAATGAGTTTTAAGATCGAATTACGATTCATTTGTATTAAAGTATAATCAAAGACTTTATCTATATTGATTACATAGGTATACAGATAAAGTAAATGAAACCATAAAAAGTTATATTATATTTAAAAAATATTTGTCAGGATCGGTTATTGACTAATTAGTGTTTAGAAGGGGGGGGGGGGGGTTGAATAAACACTTCTAGGAAATTTAAGTATTTTTCAAAAAAGATAGTTCAGTTTTGTTACAAACTGAACTAAGTATCCCGTCGGTCAATATCAATCAGTTAAACTGAATAAGCAGTTGCGGAAAATAAACTGTTTGATAGATAGAATATCTAACTGGAAATAAAAAGCTGAAGTAAAGATAACACGGTATGTTTATGGATGTTCGGAGAATTGAATAACTCCTACGTCACCCCTTCTATCTCAAGGATAGGATATTTACTAAAAGACTTTGATCGAGTACAACGCTTGTACAGACCCACTTCAGTTAGGACTTATCTATTGCCTAAACTGAAACTCTTAGTATAATACAATGATCTCTGTAAGTAACTGAACTTAGCACGTTAATCGAATTTTCAATATTTCAGAGTGCTAGTTTGCTCAATGTGTAGACTTGATCGCTACGAATAGATGTGATACGAGTGAGCAGAGATTTTTTTTTTGACAGAGTAATGGCAAGTTTTAGATTGGTTAATCACGTATTTGTCAACTGCTCTTTTGTCATATTTATAGACTTCTCTTCCAACGGTAATTTTGAATTCTCGTATCCGTTGATTTCCACTTTATCATTTCTTGGACAATGTTCTTGATTGCCGCTTCATCATTTATTGTAAGACGGCGTATAAATCTTGATAGCCGAATTTCGTTGTTCTATGCAGTGCGGCTTTCCACATTCAGTTGCTGTCTGATATGTCTTTTTGTCTGTTTGAATGATCTTTCCCGAGGTATCTTCAGTCGAGGAGCTTTAATATATTCGGCTGAATGTTTTACTGATCAGTTCTCAACTGATCAGTTTGTGTCAACTGATTTTAGTTGAATGTTCAGCTGCCGAATATGCTTTCATGTATTAGTTGGTTTAGTCGATTGATTTATGTTTTGTCAAACTCCAGAATTTAGTTTCCAACAATATTATTTATTTCACTTGAGTCAATAAATTCCCCAACCAACCGTTGACTTGCAGGACATCTATTTTAACATTATCTCAGTAGCCTAGAAAGAAAGAGGAGAAAATTATTCAAAACCCACTTTTCATTTAAAAGAATTTGAAACGATATATCATGGAGATAAATAATTATATTTGTTTTAGCATAGTTCAATTTTAAAATATTCAATATGAATATCATCTTTAATTCAATTAGATAACTAACTGATCCAAAAAAAAAAAGCGTTCATACTGTAGCACATGCTTTTTAATGGTTGAATGAATTACACCAATATGCATTAGGGTTTCCAGTAATTATTGTATAGTAGTCGATCATCCGTAGTAATCATCATTATGGGATAAACCTGATGAATTCTGTCAAACTTCCTGGATTAAGGTTCATTCGATACTACCTTTGTGGGCACTGCACTGATCCATTCACATTTTGCCATATGTCGATGGTTTTTTTTTTTTTTAAAAAAAAAGATTTGATCAACCTGCTCGAATCCAAACCATGGTTGAAACTGGGATCACAATTTCAAAATTTTGATATCCCACTCTTAAACAAACCAGTGGCTTACAAGCTTCACGTCTTCTCTTTCAAAAGTCAAAACATGAATCTTCCACCCACTAATCTTCCACCGCACCGCAAACACACCGATGAACACCACCGTACCCCCACTACAACGGTTTCGGAGTCCACTGTTATGATGAGTTGGTTAATTACGTAATAGGAGATCAACTTGTTTTCTCGTTTAATTTTTTATTTTATTCCCAAATTTATTTCTCATACTTGAATGTGCCATGAATCAAATTGTGTACATTGCATCTTACTTGAAGGGGTATAAAGCTGCATGGCAGAATGGTTGATGATTTGTGAGGATCAGATTTTTTATTTGATTTCAGTAGACCAATTTGCAGGTAAAATTTTTATTTCATTCCAGTAGATCAATTTGATTTGCCTTGTGTTATAGTAAATATTTAAATTTATATAGTTTGTTTTTTTAATTGATCCAGTTGCTTTATTGCTTGAAAATTGCAGATAACAATCAACTGTCACTTTAAGAGGAGGAAGGAGACTACAATCATGAAGCTGGAAATGTTGAGGTACAAAATGAAACTATTTTTCCATGTTTTGGAGAGTAAACTGGAAGTGGGGCAGGTTGTGAACAGCGTTGAAGATGCTTATTGTATTTTCAATATGCATATGCCAATGGATTTAGTGTGAGGAAAGGTGATCAACGATATTTTTCTCATACAAATGAACTTCAATCAAAAGAATTTTATTATTCATGTGAAGGTTTGAAATATGAGAAATGTTATAGTAAAAGGATTCCAGTTTATCAAAAGTCGGTCATTAGAACACAATGTAAAGCCAAATTGAAGATTACAAGGGAAAAAAGGGGTGAATGGGGCGGGTGAGTAGATTTTTGGAATAGCATAACATGAGATGTTGCACTTGATCAAACTCACTTGATCAAAAAAAGTCCACTCTAGAAGTATGGTAACACTGGAATATTCATCTCTAATGTTGGTTCTTTTATGGAAAACGAAGTATGTGGGCCACAAAATTTAAGTTTTATTAGAAATGATTCATATGACCATATGATTCAGTTGGAAAAACATACCAAAATTAGAGAATGGAGATGCCACTACACTTATTCAATATTTTATAAATAAGGCGAATTAGGAGAATTATTTTTACTAGAATGTTCAATTGGATGATGATAGGGTGATGAACTTTTTCTTAAGGGACTATAGATGGAAGGTTGATTATGAATATTTTGGTGATGTCCTGTCGATTGATACAATATATAGAACAAATAATTACAATTTGATATGTGCTCCATTTGTTGGTATAAATGACCATATGCAAAATGTGTTATTTGGCTTGGCCTTTATGTCAGATGAAACTCAAAGTTCTTCTGAATGGTTGTTTGCAACATTTCTTGATTATATTAATGGACGGCAACAACAAACTACCTTTTTTGACCAATGTCAAGCCATGATGAATGCCATTGAAACAATTTTTCCACTTTCACATCAACATTTATGTCAATGGCATATAAATCAAAATGCCCCTTCACACTTTGGGAGTTTAAATGGTGATTCTTCTTTTAAAGGATTCTGGTATAAATGCGTGAATCATTATGAATCTAAAGATGAACTTGAGAGCACATGGAAAATATGATTGAAACATATGATTTGGATGGTCATAAATGGTTGAATGAGATGTACAAGCTTAAGGAGAAATGGTCTACTGCTTTTATGAATGGAAGGTTTAGTGAGCGACTTTTGGCTACTTCGAGAAGTGAAGTCACGAATATGGTTTTAAAAAATGCAGGTAACAAAATGAGTTCTTTGTATGACTTTATGCTGAATTCTGCAAAGGTTCAAAATAACTGGCAGGAAAGGGAGACGACTGAAGATACTCGTTGTCGCCATGGTAATACCGCACAGATTTTGAAAAACCATCCATTGTTGATTAATGATACTAATTTTTATACGATGTCTATTTACGAGCTATTCGAAGTTGAATTAGTTAATTCATTGAATTGCAAATCGGTTGAACCATCATCTTATTTTGGTACTGATTGGAATTGGATTCAAATGAAATTAAAATCTCATGATGAAAACTCAAGGGTTCGGTATGTGGTGTTCAATAAGCAGAATCATGAAATAAATTACAGTTTTCACAAGTTTGAGACAACGGTGATTTCGTGTAAGCATGCTTTGATGGTGTTTAATTGTATGGATGTCACTGTTATACTTGAATGTTATGTTTTGAAGAGGTGGATAAAGAATGTAAGAAATAGAGTTACATCTGACTTTGAAGAAAGTGGCAGGGGTGGTGCTGGTCATGTATCTGAAGTGGTGTTTGTCAACGAAATAATGAGATCAACCTATTATCTAACTCAACTGATCAAATCTCATGAAGAGGCAAGAAAAATATTATATGGATTGCTTGACATTACAAAAGATGAAATCTCCAACTTTGTATCAAATTTAAGTGTAAATGATGAGAGACAATGTGATGATGTTCGAAGTTACGGAGTATGCATATGTAACACACTTACTGCTAAAGCCAAAGGAGTTATTAATGTTAATATTACACGACACTGGGATACTAAGAGCAAAAAAAAGATAAGCAAAAATAAAGGAGAAAACAAAAGTTTCAAGTAAGTTTTCATATTTTCAAGTAAATGTGGATGGTCGAGTATATAGTTTAATTGAATTAATTGTTGTATTGAAGTTTCATATGTTGAAGTTTCATACTTACTACCAAAGTTGCATACTGTGGTTGATTCATCATGTACTGAAGCTGCATACTATACTTATTATGTGGTTTAATTGATTAATTTGCATATTTTCTAAAGTGTTTTGCTTACTGAATTTGCATATTGTACTAAGTTGTAACTTTTTTTGACTTGCTAAGTGCTAAAGGAGCAAAAAAAAGGACAAATTTCACAAAATACCATCAACACACGAGAAATGAGATATGAAATTTCATCACAACATCACTCAAATCACATTATTACAATTTCCTTCCATATTTGGACACAGTCAACATATTTTCAGTTTGCCAAATCAAAAGGGAACTTATTTTTTTCACTATTGAAGAAAAATATGTTTATATGTTATATTTTTTCTGTTTAAGATACAGGAGGGTAATGCAAACTTCTATTTAGATGATCAAATGAATTGATTTCTTTATTAGTTTGGGGGTCCTCATTCATTACAAGTAAGGAATTTTGTCTTTAAAAAATTAAACATTTTTTATAAATTGATTCTCATTAATTTTTTAGTAATGTTCAAGGACGTGGTAATGATAATTGAAGGAAGACCCTTTGTGTTTGCACAATGTTTCAGTAGTCTCGTGTTATAGTATCATGTTTTATTGTTTTTTTAATTGCACACCAAGACAAGACAATAGTTTTAGTAGTACCATGTTGAAACTCATGGCCATGTATTGTTTTTTTGTATTCTCATGTCTCTATAATTGCACACCAAGAAAATGTTTCTGAATATTTATGCAGACTTTTGGTGTGCTGACATTTGTATTCTACAAAGTTTGCTTGTGCTAGTGATCGAGATTGCGAAATGAAATGCTTTTTGTATCCAAGGTTACTGTTTGAAAATGTGCTTGCTAAATAATTTCCCCGATATTGATCAGTCGGTTAATTTATTTGCTTGTTAGATCATATGTAACGTCCCGAAAATTTGAAGGTTCGCGTAAACCACATGCATGCAAGTTATTAAATTTCTTTTATATTTTATTAAATTGTTTTAATGTATTAAGTGCATGTTTATTGCATAAATCTATGTTTCAATTCATAGTTTATTTAAAGTTTCATGCATTAGGATTTTAAGTTGCGTTTCGCGCTCGAACAAGGAATGAAGATCGGGAATATTCAGGGAAAATTTTTTTATTGAATAATTATTTAATATGAGGTGTTTTTAAGTATAATTTTTGAAAATGATGGTTGGGTATTTTTACCCGACGGGTTATATTTTTAGCCGATACACAAATTTTATCGATTAGGGAGATTTTTTGAAGGTTCTGGCGATATTTTCAAAAACATACCTAAACGAAATATTTTTCGGAAGTGTTATTGGGATTGACGGGATTATTTTAGTGCTTAATGGGCCCAAAACCCTTTTAACCGTTTAATTTTTTATTAAGGGCTCATTAGTGTATTATTTTATGGCTTAAACTTAATTAACAGAACCCTTAACCTATTTTATATCGAGTTTGCCGCCCCCTTAATTTTTCCAGCAAAAATTTTCATGTTAGCAGCAGCCTCCTTCAAGCTCATCTCTAATTCTTCAAAGGTTTTCAAGTAAACTTCCCTCCCCCCATCTCTCCAGTGCACGTCCTACGCGACTATCTAAAAGTTTTCGAGCATATAAACGTTAAGGCACGCATTGTATCTCTTTTTCTCATCATTTACACAATTTATATATTGATGTATATGTAGTTGCATGACAAATTCTTGGTTCTATCATGTAGCATACTTTTTGCAAAGTTTTGACATGAATTATGCAATGTTTCATACATAACTCACGTTTTTCTTGTCTTTGATGTAAGGGGCTGCCATGGCTGCATTTTTAAGGGATGTATATGTTGGAAGTCATGATGTCAAGGGCCTGGAGTTGGGTAGTGGCTGGCTGGGTTGGGGGTCGTGCGGTTTTGTGTTGTGATGGCTAGAGTTCCTTGGCAAGCCGAGCCTTCTGCGTGCTTGGTGTTGTTGGCATGGTTGGGGTAGTCCAGTGAGGGACCTAAATGGTCGGTCTTATCCCTAGGGTGTCAGGTTGAGGGCTGGACGTCGACTTTTAGGCTAGGATCGATAAAATGCGGGTTGGTGCAACTAGGGTTACGACTTGTGCGTTCTAGAAATTTCCAGAAACTTCCATGCATGGTTCGTAGGTCCTAAGGGGTCTGAAACGAGTGTTTTAGGGGCTGTTGGAGTAGGTTCAGTCATAATTTAAGTTAGGAAATGTTTGGTTGAGTTTCGGGTTGATTCGGGGTAAAACCGATACCCCGGTCCAAGTTTTAAAAGAAATCGTATAGGTTTTGTTACGGGCTCGATTTTACGTCTAATAAATGCTCATAAATATGTTTTAGGATGTTTTAAGGAGTTTGGTAAGCTTCGGGTGAGTTCTAGGGATAAAACGATCATTTTGGGTTCCGAAAGACAAAATGGTCATTTTGCACCCGAGTCAAGATTTTTGTCCTGGAAATGCCCTGAGCACAAATTTGTCATGTTTTAAATGTTTTTGTATCATGAGCATGATTTTCATGAATTATAAAAAATACGTTGCATGCTTGGTTTTAAGGAAAAAAATTATATTTGCATGATTTTGATAAGTAATGAAAATAATGATGCTTTTGAAGGATGAGAGTTGGTTGTGACTGACAATATATGTATACGATGATGATGAGGCCTAGGCACAGTGGATGGGTAATACTGTCGTTGATGTCCGACAGCCGCTGGGTATCTTATACGTAGATAGATCCATCAAATAGAGCTGATATGAAAATCACAACTAATTAACTGAATTCAATTAAAGTAAATGTATAAGTATATGATGATATGATGAGCTGTTTTGAAACGTATGCTTGACGATATATTTACGTTTACGCTTTTAAAGATCATGAAATATATGTTGAGTACAATACTTTTTACGGTTGCATGTTATGTATATGTATTTGCTATTAACATTACAGGTGTGTTGAGTCTTTAGACTCACTAGGTGTGAATGATGCAGGTGAGCACATTGATGAGGAGACTGGAGGTGCCGAGGACTGAGTAGGCAGAGCTGGCTGTGCTCACGTGAACCCGATGACCTTGTATTTTTCCGCACATATATGACTTTTATGGATAAACGTTTAAGCAAATTTTTAAATGGTTGACGATGTTATTGTGTTGAGGGTTTTGACAAATTTTAATAAGCTTGTTGTTTTATTCTCTGAATGGCAAATGTTTAGGTGGGTTGTTCTTTTCATAATTTTAACTGCAGTTATTTTTCGGCAGCAGGATGATTTTATAGAATACATGATTCAAATTTTTTTGGAATTTGTAGGCATGTTTCGGCCATTGCATTTTTTTAAAAAAATGGTTCAGTAGAATTTTTAAAATGAGCAGACTTTTCGTCATATTTATTTTATTTTCATTTATGGTACAAGTATTGGAACACCTTTTCATTGTTTTTCCCTATTTGTGGTGTGAAGTTAGATAAATTAAGATGACAATGAAAGAAAATTTCGTGGTTGGGAGACTATGGTACCAAAAGTAAATGTTTGTAGTTTGACTTCATATTCTTTTATTAGTGGTCAATATTTTAAAAGAAATCTAGTCTTGAAACTATGCAGACGTTGTTCTTTTGAATACATGTCTTTTTCTAGAAATGATTTGAGCACTACCGAAGATATGTTGTAAGATGTAAATGGGAGAATGCATTGAGAGAAAAATATCCTTGATGAATCTGTTGGAAACTTAATTTCGGTTGTTTGTAAAACTAAGTGTTTAATTAATTGGAGTAATTGATCAAGAAGCTTGAAGTAACTGAAATACATAAATAAACTGACAACCTAACTGAAGATTAATTTGCAGTTTATTGAAGGTCCACGCAAACCTCGTGCAGGCAATTATTAAATTCTCATGTATTTTAATTAAATGTTTTAATTGTATAAATTAATTATTTTGTGCATATTTGCATGTTTAAATTATATTTTCTATATGGTTGCATAAAACTGTATTTTTAAAGGATATTCAAGTTGCGATCGAGGAACGGAGACCGAGGCCTGAAAAACATAAAATGTTTTTATTGGTTAATTGTTTTTAATTATTTAAAATATGGGTGACGTTTTTTTATATTTTTGAAAAGAAGGGGTTTTGAGGTGATTTTATACGCCGGGACGTAAGTATTGATTTTTCAACAAAAATACGAGCTTTTTGGCAACCCGGCTAATAGATTCACAAATTTAATTAAACAAAATCCTTGTTGATATTTTATTTAAATTCTAATTAAAACTAATGGGCTTAATTTAGAGGCTTAATATGCCAAAAAGCCTTGATGTTAATTAATTAGTATTTAAATTGTTAAATTAAACAAAACCCTACACTTTTTGGCATCAAAGAAATCGGCCACACACTTTTAATTTCTGAAAACTCTCCCCATACTCACCACACACACACGGCACTACACACCCCCTTTGGGAAGAAAAAAAAGTCGAAAGGTTCAAGCAAAAACAAGCCAAAGGGTCCTCTCCGTTCTTCGTCACCAACGGTTATTTCGTGCGTATATAACGCAAAGGCACGCCATAAATCTCCTTTTCTCATCCATCATATCATATTATTGTTTGAATTATTGTATGCATGAAGAACATGAATTTATTTTCAGAATTTTCGGTTATTGCATGCACTCATGAGTAAACTTAATATTTTTTTTATGCAAATTCATGGTTTTATCATGTAAAGGGGCTGCCATGGTCTTAGGTTATGCACTAGTAATGTTTATACATGAATTAAGGACCTAACTTATTCACCATACTCACCAAAGTCAAAGCAAAACAAGCAAAACAGGTTGAAGCTGTGAGTTGCTGTCATGGGTTGGGGGTGATCGGGTTCCATGAAAAAGGGATTGGCTTGGACTTGGCTTGGGCCAGGGCATGGCTAGAGTCGGTCATGGGTCAGGGGGAGAGTCCTAGCCATGCTAGTACTCGGTTTGGGAGGGCTGGGAGGAGTCCTTGCTCCTACCCGAGAAGTGGCACAAAAGTGTGCAGACTTCGGGTGACTTGTAGGTTACTTTAGGATGTTGGTCAAGTTTTGGATCAACATGGTATGGGGTAACTCGTGAAAATCGAAAGTTGGCTCGGGGTCGAAGTTTAGGTGTCAAAATAGGGTTCTTAACTAAGAAAAAAATTGAAAAACGGCTCACGGGGGTCGAGTCATGGTTCATAAGGGCTAAAATAATATAAAGAGACTAAATTTTGAATTTAGGAATTTTATATTAAAGTTTGAGATTTTTCGGGATTAAAACACCGTCAAAACAATTAATTAAAGATAAATGAAAAAGTCTAATATTTAAGCTAAATAAAATTATGAAAAAATTCATGTAAGCTTAAATAATTATTTGGGACATGTAAGAGTCAAGAAATCAAGAAAAAAGTCAAAATCATAAAATGTCAAATCCAGGGGTAAAACGGTCTTTTTACACCAAAAATTAGTAAACGTCATGGCAGTGCCCTAAATGTTGTTTTTATGATATTATAATTATTTTTAAATGTTTATGAAATGTTATTGATTAAAATATGATGTTTAAATGTCTAAGGGATTTTTATGATTTAAGGAAGACGTTTAAAAGACATGTTGCATGCTTGATTTCAAAAACAAAAAATATTATGTTATGTATGATTTTTATAAAGTGATGAGAATAAGAAACGTTGAAGGAAGGGAAGTAATTGTGACTATTACGTGGTTACATTGGAAGATATCGTGAGGGTTATGGTCTCAGTGGGAGCCCGACGATCGTACTTCTATTGTTACCATTGAGGATATGAGGTTTGAGGTAAGAATGAGAATATCGTGAGGGGAGAAGGCCCCAGAGGTAGCCCATTTCTGGTAGAAAGCCCCAGAGGAGCCCCGAAGATCGTATTTCTATTCGAAAGAGGATAGGCCTAGGCTCAGTTGACCGGTGAGAGTGTCGGTGATGTCCCCACCGCCCAGTACTGTGGTTACATGTAGATGGATCCATCAAATTTTGAGGTTTATGTCATGATGAGAAAAATCACAATTAACGATCTGAATTCAACAAAAGAAAAAGGTAATGGAAAAAAAAGAATGTTTATGATCATGAAAAATGTATATGTTATGTCATGTTGAGGAAAAAGAAAAGATGAAGTTTATGTTTCCACGTCATGAAATGTTATTTTTACGTAAAAGTATTTTAACTGTTGCATGTGGTTTTATATGTATTATTTGCTATAAAGATGATGGTGTGTTTAGTCTTTAGACTCACTAGGTGTGATGGATACAGGTGAGGTTGAGGGAGGACTTGACGGATGATCTGACTGGACTGAAGGTGCACACAACCCGAGGACCAGCACTTCTACTTTTTCCGTATTTATGATTTATGTTAAAGATTTTAAGACTATTTATTTATGCGTTTTTATAGATTTTGAGATGTTTAGTATGGACTATACTTTTCAAACTTATTGCTTTTTAGATTTGGCAAAACAGTTGACGATTTCATTTTATGACTAATGCACTTGATTTTTAAAATGCTAATTGGTTGATTTTTTATTTTAAAGGGGTAAAATATTTTATAAAAATATTTTCATGTGGTAAATTTACGTGGCCGAAAATTGAATGTTAAAAAAAATTCTAATACTTTTAAAGCAATAAAAAGGGAGACGTTTCACAGCTGAACTGAACTTACGAAGACAACTGACTGATCAGTTGACATATTCAGTTGTGAGCTTACCAGCGAATCAGTTGATCATTCAGCTGTACACGTCATCAGTTTTTGAAAAGGACATTCAACCGATAACAGTACAAAGCAGACTGCAACTCGTAGTGGAACACCGCATTTCAGAGCTTAGAGTGTACGAATGTAGAGGAATATTGACGTGGCAATCAATGGATATAAAGATTCAAATTATATTTAATGTTACCATTGAAGAGAAGCCAATAAATAGGTGAGAAGAGCAGTTGAGAAAAATAATCTTGAATACCGATGTATTTATTCTCTCAAGCTTGTTGTTACCCTGCTAAATTAATCGCTCTTACTCAAGAATCAAAAATCTCACACTTATCTAATTTATTTGTAGCATTTGAGGCCACCTTTCGAGCTTACAAGCAGAAACCGTTTTATTGTTTATTTGATCTTAACTAGATCAGTTGTGCTAAGTTCACTCAAAGTACTGTGAGATATTAAGTAAACTAAGAGTTTCAGTTTTGATAGTGTTAAGTCTAAACTGAAGTGGGTCTGTACAAGTTTTGTATCGATCAAAGTCTTTTAGTGCATATCATATCCTTGTGATAGAAGGCGTGATGTAGGAGTAATTCAAATCTCCGAACATCCATAAATATTTGTGTGTTATTACTTTAGTTATTTATTATATCTTTCAGTCAGTTTATTTCCGCAACTGTTATCAGTTAAACTGATTGTCATTGACTGACAAGATTCCTAGTTACAGTTTGTCACAGAACTGATACTTTATTTGAAAGATTATAAAATCGTGAGTGTTTATTCAACCCCCCCTTCTAAACACTTCTCAACCAATCAACCGATCCTAACAAGTGGTATCAGAACAGTTGAATCTTGTCTCAGAATACTTTTATTCACAAAACTGATCAACTTGACGACTGAAAAATCAGTACAGACTCATTTTGCTGCAAAATATGACGACATGTGGTAAGTCATCATTGATGGTCCTGTGAAGATCCTAAAAGCAAATACAGCAGTTGCCATTACTGATGGGGCACCTCATCGCATAGAAAAGCCCATAGAGGAATGGACAACTGAGGATAAAAGGAAAGCCAATCTAGATAATGTGGCTAAGGATATCTTATATAAAACGCTGGATAAAGTCACTTTCAAGAAAATAAATATGTGCAAAACTGGCGAAGAAATATGGGGGAAAGTGATACAGGTGTGTGAAGGAAATGAGCAAACAAAAGAGAACAAGCTATCAGTTTTTGTTCAGAAATTTGATAACATCAAGATGAAAGTTGTAGAATCCATGCACGAATATGATGAGAGGATATTGGTATTATCAATGAGATGAATGCACTTGGAAAGGTGTATTCGAACAAATAAGTGGCACTGAAGGTGGTCAGAGGTCTTCCCAAAGAATGGGATGTCATGACCATGGCAATGAGAGAATCAAAATATCTTAACAAAGTCGAGCTTCATGACTTGTTTGCTGATCTAAAGGCTGATGAGTTTAAAAAACAAACCAGAGAAGGAGAACCTTCTACACCAACTGCCACAACTGCTTTAACTGCTGTCATAGTAGAACCAACTGGTTCAGCTGACAGATCTGCTGATCAATTGAGCAATGATGCTATGTCATTGTTTGTCAAGAAATTTGGAAGGTTTATGAGGAGGAATCAAAGAAACTTCCAGAAACAATATAAGAAAAATCAATCCAAAGAAGAATCATATGCTTGCTACAACTATGTCGAATCTGGTCATTTCATAGAAGACTGTCCTAAGCCAAAGAAGGACAGTCAAGGATAAACTGAAAAGGGAAAGAAGCCCTATGAGCACAAAAGATGAACCAAGGATGACAAGAAATCATACAAAAAGAAACATGAAATGCTTTTGGATGAAGAAAGCAAATCTAAGTGGGCAGAAACTGACAGTGACGAGTCAGAACCAAAAAGCCCAAGTAGTTCAAGTGAAGATGAAGAGGAAGTCAAGTGCTTAATGGCAGATAATGCTGAACTGGAGTCAACAAGTGAACAGGTATTTGACTTCAGCTCTACTGATTTCACTCGTGACGAACTCATTACCACATTGCATGGCATGGTAAATTAGTATCACAAACTTGCTCGATCATTTGAGAAGGTTATAACTGAGAAAACTGATCTCAATGACAACAAAACAGAAACTGGTAAGTCAGTTGAACTGTTGAGTCTAAAAAGGGAGATTGCACAACAAATATCTTAAATGATCGAAAATCAAGCTTTGATATGTCAGTTAAAAACAAAAATTTCAAAACATACTGAACTGATTCAAGCTTGTAACAAGTCTTCAGTTGCATTGACTGAAATGCAGAATTAACAAAAATCAATTGATAATAAAACTGGTTTAGGCTTTAACAGTCATGATGAAAAATCTGCAAGTGATACACAACCAAGGTTGAATGAAAACAAAGGAAAGTTCATTACCTTTGTAAAAAAATCAACTATGGTAAATGAATTCTCAGAACCTAGTAAACCAGCTGTTCAATTGACTGAAAGTAAGAACAAAGGCAAACGGTATGGAATTGGATATAGCTCCGAGAGTTCAATTGATACAAGAAATTGGTCACATAAACGATTCAGTTACAAAAATCAGTACTCAATGAATGGCTATTACAAATACTACAACTGTATGCCAGTTCAGAAACGATATCAAAAGAATAGTCTGTTGAAAAAGTATACAAATCATACTGTTTCATCCTCACATCACACACATATTGCCAAGAATTCGAGAAAAACCATTTGGAACACAAAAACTGAGAAGTCGGTTAGACTGATTCAAGTCTGGGTTCCTAACGGACTAATCAGTTTAGGACCCAAATGAATATGGGATACCAAAATTATATATTATGTTTGATTGCAACAGGTACAAACAAAGAATCAACTTGGTATCTAGACAGTGGTTGTTCGCGACATATGACAGGAGATGCAAATTTGCTATCTCAACTGATCAAATATACTGGACCAAACATCAGTTTTGGAGACAACTCCAAAGGTAAAACTGTGGGTAAGGGTAAAATTATCCATGGTAACTTTACAATTAAAGATGTTTTGCTAGTTGAGAATTTGAAGTATAATTTGATAAGCATCAGTTAGTTATGCGAAAATAATTTCTCAGTTCAGTTTGACAGGCACACGTGTTCAGTTAGAGACTCAACTGATGAGGTCATCCTAACTGGAAATCGTTGTGGAAATAATTAAAAAATCAGTTGGACTGAACAACCTTATGCACCAGTTTGTTTCATTGCTTCCAAATCTTTTAAAACTAGTTGTGGCATAAGGGTTTGAACCACTTAAACTTTAAATCTATTGCCTATCTGAGTAACCATGATCTTGTCACTGGTTTGCCCAAAATATATTTTTCAAAAAATAAAGTTTGTTCATCATGTCAGTTTGGTAAACAATTAAGATCTTCATTCAAAAACAGAGGTTGTAAATCATCTTCCCAATGCTTAGAACGGTTACATATGGATCTTTTTGGTCCAATACCAGTCTTGAGTTTAGGGAGAATGAAATACACCTTAGTAGTTATGGATGATTTTTCAAGATTTTCGTGGGTTATTTTTTCTCAAATCCAAAGACCAAACTGTTGCACAACTGATTAAACTCTTCAAAAGACTTTTAAATGAAAATCAGTTGGGATTGATCGAACAAGGTCTGACAGAGGGACTGAATTCATCAATAAAAATCTTTCAACTTTTTCAGAAAATACTAGAATCAAGCATGAGCTCTCAGCAGCTAGAACACCTCAGCAAAATGGTGTTGCTGAGAGAAGAAATCGGACCCTTAAAAAAGCTGCTAGAACAATGCTTGTTGATTCTGGTATTTCTCAAAGGTTTTGGGCTGAAGTAGTAAACACTACATGTTACACTTAGAACAGATCCATGATTAATAAGAATCATGTGAAAACACCATATGTGATCTGGCATGGAAGAAAAAGTGTGCTTTCCTATTTCAAGATATTTGGCTGCAGATGTTTTATTCTTGATAATGATAAAAATCATTTAAAAGCCTTTGATGCTAAATCTGCAGACGGAATATTTCTTGGATATTATTTAGTTAGCAAAGCATATAGAGTTTTTAATAAAAGTTCTTTAAATGCTGAAGAATCTATTCATGTTGTTTTTTATGAAACTGTACTAACTGATAAGCCAACTGATCTAGTTTAGCTAGTTGATCGTTTTACAGAGTCAGTTTGGAGCATGATAATGAAGAAGAAAATCATATCAATAGAATTATCCTTCAAACACCTGAACCAGAAATACTAGATCAATCAGTTGAACAGGAACCAACTCCTGATAATCAGTTGGTGGAGCAAACATGTGATATTCAGTTACCAACTGATACAGATCAAACCGAAACTGTAAACATTCAGTTGCCAACAAAAGCAGTTGCTAATATGGAAGCAAAAAATACTGAACTCGGATGGAAGAAATCACACCCTCCAGAATTGGTGATAGGTAATACATCTGACCCGGTAAGAACAAGAAATCAAATGCTTAATTTGTTTATTCATTCTGATTTTGTCTCACAACTGGAACCAAAGAAAATTGACAAAGCTCTTGCTGATCCTAACTGGATAAATGCTATGCAAGAGGAGATAATTAGTTTACCCATAATAATGTCTGAAACTTAGTTCCAAGACAAGTTTGTAAAACAATTATAGGTACAAAATGGGTATTCAGCAATAAATTGAACGAAGATGGTTCAGTTGCATGCAACAAAGCAAGATTTGTCGCACAAGGATATAGGCAGGAAGAAGGAATTGACTATGACGAAACGTATGCACCAGTTCCAAGACTGGAAGCAATCAGAATGTTCCTTGCCTATGCATCATTCAAGAACTTCAAATTCTACCAAATTGATGTAAAAAGTGCATTTCTGAATGGTCAGTTGCAAGAAGAAGTTTATGTTGAACAACCACCAGGTTTTATCAATCACTCTTTTCCTGGTCATGTCTATCATTTGAACAAAGCTTTATATGGTCTGAAACAAGCTCCAGGAGCTTGGTATGAGACACTTTCAAAATTCTTAACTGATCATGATTTTACTGTTGGATCAGTTGACAAGACATTGTTCAAATATTCTAAGAATGATCGCATTTTACTTGTGCAAATATATGTTGATGATATTATTTTTGGGTCAACTAACCTCAAACTATGTGAGAAATCTGCGAATTTAATGCAAGACAAATTTGAGATGAGTATGATGGGTAAACTGACATTCTTTCTCGGACTACAAGTGAAGAAACTTGACACTGGTATTTTTATCAGCCAGACCAAATACACGAAGGAATTGCTCAAGAAATTTGGCATGGAAACATGTTCAGATGCAAGCACTCCCTTGAGTTCATCAGTCAAACTGGACAATGATCAAGAGGGAATATTAGTTGAGACGACACTCTACAGAGGTTTAATAGGTTCATTATTGTACCTAACTGCTAGTCGTCCTGATATTGTATTTGTTGTTTGCATGTGTGCTAGATTTCAAGAAAATCCTGAGCAATCGCATTTTACAGTTGCCAAAAGAATTTTAAAATATCTAAAAGGCACTCAAAATGTGGGATTATGGTACGCTAAAAACTCTTCTTTAAATTTAGTTGGATATTCAGATGCAGATTATGCAGGATGTAAGCTAGATCATAAAAGCACCAGTGGATCTTGTCAGTTTCTAGGAGACAGACTGGTCTCATTGTTCAGCAAGAAGTAAAAATCCATAACTACTTCCACAACTGAAGCAGAATATCTTGCTGCTGGAAGCTGTTGTGCCCAACTGCTCTGGATTCAGCAACAACTGAAAGATTATGGAGTTAATGCTAAAGAATCTCCCATATTTTGTGATAATAGAAGCACAATTGCAATAACTTACAATCCAGTTCTTCATTCAAGGACCAAGAACATTGATGTCAGGCACCACTTCATCAGAGATCATGCTCTGAAGAAAGATATCAGACTGGAATATGTGTCAACTGAACAACAAGCTGCTGACATCTCCACCAAACCATTGCCTTAGACTAAGTTTTCTCACTTTCGCAATATACTTGGTTTAATTGATTTATCTTAACCATTTTTTTGTTTCTTTGTCAATTGATGTTCATTCAGTTTGTCATTCAACTGTTTGTCAACTGATGTCAGTTAGTCATTTATCACTTATTTTATTCAGTTAATTACTGTTTGTCAACTGATGTTAGTTAGTCATTTATCAATGTTTGTATTCAGTTAGTTAACTATTTATCAACTGATGAAAGTTAAGTGTTTGCAGAAAGTAAAGAACAACTGCAATGATACAAATCAAGCTTTCATTAAGAATAAAATCGAAACCATACAACATCATTCAATTCTCTTCCTAGAGCTTCTTGCCAAACATTTAACCCATTAACAAGTTCTTGAAAATGCAGATCTCTGAAGAACTCTGAAGTAGAGATCTTCTCAAGCTGATGCCACTCTTTCCACAGTACCACATGCAACAGAACTACATCAATGACATGTTGTGAAACGTGACAGACGTTAAAACGGATGAAGTATTTTCTTGCTACAGATCCCTGATTGGTAGTGGGAACTGAACCGTGACGTCGAATAGACTGAAGATCTTGAACTTTAACCCAAGAAGACATAATCTTCGATGTCTTTCTTCACAACATCCAGTTGAGAAAGTATCCTTTGTGTCACTAAGTGATGAGTACTACTGCAGGCATCTGAAATGCTTGAACTAGACATACTGAACTGTTATCTAACATTTTTCTTATCTTATTTATTGACAGTTTATGCTTAATATTGAAGAAGATGAACAGACTCAAGTCAATTGAAAAGTCTTTTGACTTAATCAGACTGAGTTTTTCTTACCCTCACTTTTAAACTATATGCATTTATTGAGGGGGAATATTGATTTGAAAAGTTAACTGAGAAGAAATTAGTCAGTTGATCTTCAACTAAACTGACTAAGTTCTCAACTGGTCATTCAGTTGCTGATCTGACTGATCTTTTCCGATAAGTTAACTAATAAATCTGATAATATTCTATGTTAAATGATATGACTGTTTGTCGAAGTATTCTATATTAAATGATTTGACTGTTTGTCGAAGCATTAATTGTTGTCTTTCAACGAATAGTATTTTGGAACGTGGACCATGTAATCCATTAATACTCTACACACGTTTTTACCACACGTACACACGTTTTAACTCAAATTTTCCTGGACTGACACGTGTCCAAAAATTTGAATAGTCACTTACATTAGTACTATACCCGTTCTAATTCAGTTCTTCTCCTTACGATTACTTCAAATTTACAGAGTAAAAACAAATTCAAGCTTTCTTTCTCGTAGAAAAACATTCAATCAAAATGGCCAATCATATCCCAGCTCATATCATGAACGCAATGGTAATCGACTTTGACTCAGTTATTCATTGCTGATGTCCGAGGACGTTTGAAGAGGGAATTCATTACTCTCCGTCAGGGGGATACTACTGTGGCTAAGTTTGTGAGAAGGTTTGATAGGGGCTGTCACTTTGTGCCCCTCATTGCTAGGGATGCTGCTGAGAAGCTTAAACACTTTTTGGATGGTCTACGACCTACTATACGTCGTGACGTGATGATGATACGACCCATGGATTATGTTGCTGCCACTGCCTATGCATTTCAAGCCGAGCAAGCTTTGAAAGATATTGATTTTGAGATACAGCACAAAAGACAACAACACCAGCAGAATTATCAGTCGAATAAGAAACCATACATGGGACCCCCTAGAGCTCAAGGGAAGCAAAAGCCCCAAGGACAAGTAAAGAAGCCAAGACCACCTAAACCACCACAACCTGGAGAACCGAAACCTGCAGAGGGACCACTTAGCAAGGAATGCAATCACTTACATTATGGAAAATGCATGTTGGGTACTTTTAGGTGCTTCATAGCAAGGAGGAAGGACATAAAGTTGCGGATTGCCCAAAGAAGAAAGTACCTACAGTGGGAAGAGCTTATGTTATGCATGCGAGGAGGCTGAATAGGAGCCAGACACGACCCTTATCATCGGTAACATGCGTTATTTAACGTTTTTTTTATTAAATTTATTCCATGAAATGTTAAATTGGTTATCAGGATTGATTTGGGATTAAGGATAACCTAGTGTAAATTAGATTGCATGCTCTACCTTAGTTGGAATTAAGAAATGACAATGGAAACAATAGGAATTGAACTTGAATTTTGAGCCTTAATTATGCAAAGAAAGAAAGCATTTCCAAATGAAAATTTTATGGCTTAAATTGAGAAAAATCAAAACCAAGGGCATGATTAGAAATTTTCGAAAATTGGAGGGACTAAATTGCAAATAATCAAAACCTAAGGACCAAAATGCAATTTCTGAAAATTCTAAGGACCCATAATGCAATTTTCGAAAATTTTAAGGACCAAAATTCAATTTTCGAAATTTAAGGGACCGAAAAATCGAAATTCCGAAAATTTAAGGGGTCATATAGCAACTTTCGAAATTTTTGGGGGCAAATGAAAATTTCGAAAAATTGAAAGGTTAAATTGCAATTTTTCCTAGAATTAGTAGTGTCCAATCAGTAAATTTTATAGAAATATTCTTAAGCTTCCACACGAATGAATTTAACAACATATTCATCGTAGGAAGGATATTCGTCCAAGGTGTAGCTACCTACGCATTGCTGGATTCGGGAGCTACACACTCATTCATATCTGATACATTCACCAAGCGACTGAATATTATACCAGATGATATGGAATTGGGCTTCAAAGTTTCTATTCCTTCTGGTGATCAAATGGTCACATCAAGAATAATTGAGAATCTGGGCTTCGTTTATATAAAGATGTGGTTCGGGAAAATTTTATCGTACTTCCAATGCCTGAATTTGAAATTATACTAGGCATGGATTGGCTGACAGCAAATGGAGCTTCGATAGATTTTCAGTGGAGGAAAGTGTCTACTTGACCGTCTAGTGGAAAGTCTTTTATATTTGAGGCAGCAAGGAACAAGAAAATGGCACACATTATCTCTTGCGTCTGTGCAAAGAAGCTTATTAAGAGAGGATGCCAAGCTTATCTAGCATGTGTTACTTCAGCACATGTTCCCGACAGTCGGAAGCTAAAGGATGTTGATATCGTCAGAGAATTTCCTAGCGTCTTTCCTGAGGACGTCTCTGGCATTCCACCGGACCGTGAGGTGGAATTTTCTATGGAGTTAATGTCGGGCACTGTACCCATTTCTAAAGCACACTACCGTCTGGAGCCCACCGAAATGAAAGGACTAAAAGATCAAATCAAAGAATTATTGGACAAGGTCTTCATTTGCCCTAGCTTTTCTCCATGGGGTGCGCCGGTATTGTTTGTGAAGAAGAAGGATGGTAGTATGCGACTTTGCATCGACTATAGAGAGCTGAATAAGGTCACAATCAAGAATAAATATCCTCTACCAAGAATTTAAGACCTATTTGATCAATTACAAGGAGCATCGGTATTCTCAAAGATAGAACTTTGTTCTGGTTACCATCAGTTGAAAGTGGAAGAGGCGGATGTTCATAAGGCACTGTTCAGAACTCGTCATGAGCATTATGAATTTATGGTCATGCTGTTCGGTCTGACCAATGCGCCAGTGATATTCATGGATCTGATGAATCACGTATTTCAGTCAGTATCTGGATCAATCCGTGATCGTTTTTATTGATGATATTTTGATCTACTCCTAGAGCAGAGAAGGGCACTGTCGGCATTTGAGGACAGAACTACAATTACTTCAAGATAGGAAGCTATATGCAATGTTCAGCAAGTGCGAGTTTTGGCTTGAGAGAGTGGCGTTCTTAGGCCACATCATTTCTAGGGATGGAATGGAGGTCAATCCAAGAAAAGTTGAAGCATTGAAAGAATGACCCGCACCGAATAGCGTAACCGAGATACGTTGTTTCTTGGGACTAGCTGGCTATTATCGAAAGTTTATTTAAGGATTCTCATCTATTGTGGTAACCTTGACCGCCTTGACAAAGAATTTATATGGGGATTTAAGTGCCAAGAAAGTTTAGATAAGTTGAATCAAGCTTTGATCTCAGTGCCAGTATTATCGATGCCATCGGGACAAGGAGAGTATGTTCTGATAAACATAAAAATTGTACATTAATTAAATGTTTTATAATATAAATTTATATTCTTTTATTAAATGTTTAAATATTATATGTTTTATAATAAATTGTATAAAAATAAGCTGTGTAATTATAAGTTTTTACTATTTTTATAGGTTCGATAAAATAAGAATAACATTGGCGTTGCAAATGGGATTAAGATGATTCTTTTACCTGTAGAAAGTTGATGATCATGTCTACAATATTGGTGACAAGTATGAGATAAAAATCTTCTCACAATTGGGATCAAATTAAGCAACAAATAAAGTTACCAAAGAGGTGGCAGTTTTACCATGCTCTAGCATTTTGATCATATCTCTCAAATTACTTGGTCAAATGGTGAAAAACAAATACCACAAGTCAAACAACTCAATTATCTACATGTTTTTTTTTATGTGGAAAAAAAATTCGGATGGAAAGATTTTCAAAAGTGATGTGTATGTTGACATAATTTCTTAGAACACCAATGATGACTTAGGTGTAAAAAAATAATATTTTATTTCTGGTTGTCTCCTCAAATTTGGCTATAAATAAGGATGCATTGTAATGTATTGAGACATACCTCATTTTATGAACAACACTTGAGTTCATAATATTTATCTATTTGTTTATTTCTTTTATTTCTTCATTTAAATATAATTAGCATATTAATTTCATATTCAAAGTTTTACACTTTGAATAATGAGTAGCTAACTTCCCAAAGTTGAGATGAAAATGTGAAACTATTGGCATGATAATAAAGTTATTAAAAGGTAAGAATCTATGTTTTGTATTATTTAATCATCATTTATTGTTTATGTTATATTTATTTCTTTAAGCATTATTATACTCTACTTATAAGTGGAAGTTTTGATTTATTGTTGCTATATGTTACACTAATTCTTGGAACCATTTAAATGTTAGTTTGGTTTTACCAACCATTTATAAGTTTTAATATATATACTTATAAGATAATAATATATAACATAATATAAATATGATTATTTCATATATTGGAACCATTGTATTAAGTGGATTTCAATAATCTTCATTAATTTTAACTTTATTAAAATACCAAGAGTGGATCGTTTAATATCAACTATTTAAATTAAAATTTGAACAATTAAAAATTCCTAATTAAAGATTCAAACAATTGAAAAAAAAACAAAAAAAAAACAAGAAGACATTGTAGTGGACTTGTAATTACCTTAGTTTACATGTGGATACGATATTTGGACTCACCGAATTATACTACTTGTGGACAACCTACTCTTGGAAGTGAAACAATCAAAGTCACATCAAGTTTTTGATGTCGTTACCGGGGAAGTATAATTTAATTTCAAGTCTATTTAATTTCTTTTATAGTTTGTTTTTTTTTCTTTGAATTTTTATTGCTTTTGTGTGTTTTTCTTTTGCATTTGTATGAGCATTTGGTCACGTACACTTCGTGGTCGACTCATTTGAAATAACCCTATATTTTCACAAAACATGGTGGAAGAACCCATCCAAGAAAATGAAGATGAAATTCAATCTCAACATGAATATAATAAACGAAGAACACTTAGAGACCACATGAATCATACACGTATAGTGCACCTTCATGTCTAGTTTTTCCCCCTCATACATCTCATTTCAATTTTAAGCCTGGTATTATCCAACTTTTACCCAACTTTCATATCTTAGATTCTGAAAATCCATACATGCATTTACGAGAGTTTGAAGAAGGGTGGAACACATATAATTATCTAAATTGTAGCATGAACACCATTTGAGTTAAGCTTTTTTCCTTTTTCTTTAAAAGATAAAGCTAAAACTTGGCTACAAAATCTTATATCGGGATCCACTCGAACTTGAGATGAATTCCAACAACAATTTTTGAAAAAAAAAAATTCCATCTCATAGAACAAATTCTTTCAAAACGCAAATCATCACTTTCACTCAAAAACAAGGAGAAACTATTTATCTGTGCTGGGATAGATATAAAGAATTGCTTTGTCCACATAGGCTTAACATCTAAAGATAGGCAAATGGTTGAATTTATGTTTAATGTAACATTTGAAGATAAAGATCAAAACGAGAAAATTGAGTATCTCGATTCATTAGTTGAAAATGCTCAAAATTGAGACACTATAGGTACAATCGAACCATCAAACAAGATTCAATCTCCCACATCTGGTGGAGGTATGTACACCCTCAAATATGAACATGATCTTCAAGCTAGATTTACCTCTTTGGAAAGAAAAGTTGAGGCACTTGAATTGAAAAAGAATGGTCAATTAAAATCTGTATAAGAAATTGTGTGTCACATATGTGATACAAGTGATCATTCTACAAAAGATTGTCCCACTTTGTCCTCTTTTAAAGAATGTCTCAATGAACAAGCCAATGTTTTGAACAATTTCAAAAGATCAAATTTTGAACCATTTTCTCAAAGTTACAATCCAGGTTGGCAAAATCATCCAAATTTTAGTTGGAGGAATGACAATGTTTTACAAATTTAACAACCACATTTCCAAAATCAACAAAAATTTTAAAATTATGAACCTTATGTTCCTCCACCTAAAAGAAATTTGGAATATACATTGAATTGTTTCATTGCAAAGCAAAAATCTGTCATACTCAAACTGTTCAAACCATGACAGATTTGAAAGATAATCTTGCTAAATTTGCATCTGCACTTAATGTTCATGAAAAAGGTAAATTTCCTTCACAACCACAGCCTAATCCCAAGGATCGTCATTCACAAATTGGAAGTTCTGGAATTCAACCGATGGACCAGGTAAAATCTGTTATCACCCTTCGCAGTGGCAAGGTTGTGGAAAAATCCATTCTTTAACCTTGTGAAGATTATGATAAATCAACTCCAAAGAGTAAGGAAGTAGAACGAAACTTGTGAAGAGGAGGATCAACAGACAATGTCACAACCTATTCCCTCATGCATTGAAAAATACAAAAAAATCAAATTTGAATTCTGATATATATGATATTTTTAAACAAGTAAAAGTTAATATTCCCTTATTTGATACAATAAAGCAGGTACCATCATATGCCAAATTTTTGAAAGACTTGTGCACTGTGAAAAAAAAATTGAATGTGAAAAAGAAAGCATTTTTAGCTGAACGAGTAAGTGCAATCATTCAAAAAAATAATACTTTGAAATGTAAAGACCCTGGTTGTCCTACTATTTCATGTATTATTGGAGAATGAAAGATTAAAAAAGCCTTGCTTGATCTTGGAGCTAGTGTGAATTTATTCCATATTCAGTTTATCAAGAACTCAATCTAGGCGAGTTAAAACCTACTTCGGTAACACTTTTACTTTCCGATAGATCTGTTAAAGTGCCAAGAGGTATGGTATAAGACGTGTTGGTCCAAGTTGATAACTTTGTATATCCTGTCTATTTCATAGTTTTAGATACACAACCTATTGAAGCTTGTAATGCAATTCCTGTAATTTTAGGTCGTCCATTTTTAGCAACTTCTAATGCTCTTATAAATTGCAGGAATGGAATAATGAAGTTGTCATTTAGTAACATAACCTTGGAGCTTAATGTTTTTAATCTTTGTAAGCAACCACATGACAAAGGAAATGAAAGTGAAGATGAAAATCTTATTGAAACTCTTGTGGAAGAAAACATTCAAGAAAGGAATACTCGTGACCAATTAGATATTTGTTCAATTGAAACTGTTAAAGAAAATATTGAAATTGATGATTTTATCAGGTATCACTCGTTACCAGGATCAGAGAAAGAATCTGAGGCAAAATATGAGAACAAAGACGAACCACCCATATTGGAGTTAAACATTTGCCAAAAGAGTTGAAGTATGTATTTCTTGGAGAAGATGGAACGTATCCGGTGGTAATTTCTTCCAAACTAGCAAGTGATCAAGAAGGTAAATTAGTTGATATGCTTAAAAGACATAAAAATGCAATTGGTTGGACACTAAAAGATCTCAAGCACATTAATCCACTAATTTGCACTAACAAAATTCACTTAGAAGAAAATGTTAAAACATCTCAATAACCACAAAGAAGATTAAATCCACATATAAAAGATGTTTTGAAAAATGAAGTTCTCAAATTATTTGATGTTGGGATTATCTACCCTATTTCTGACGGTAAGTGGGTAAGCCCAACACAAGTAGTTTTAAAAAAATCTGGCATCACAGTGATAAAAAATGAAAAAGGTGAATTATTAACAAGTCGAATCCCATCTAGTTGGCGAATTTGTATTGATTATAGAAAGTTAAATGAAGCCACTAGAAAAGATCATTTTCCATTACCATTTTTGGATCAAATTTTAGAAAGAGTAGCAGGTCATCCCTACTACTGTTTTCTTGACGGGTATTCAGGCTATTATCAAATTCTCATTGCACTTGAAGATCAAGATAAAACTACATTCACATGTACTTTTGCAACATTTGCATTTAGAAGGATATCATTTGGATTATGCAATGTCCCATCAACATTTCAAAGATGTATGATAAGCATTTTTAGTGACATGGTTGAGAATTTTTTGTAGATTTTCATGGATGATTTAACTGTTTTTTGGGAATACATTTGATAATTGTCTTGAAAATTTGGAAAAAGTTTTAAAAAGATTGAGCAAAAAGTTCTAATTTTATATTGAGAAAAATGTCATTACATGATTTCGTTTGGGATTGTTTTGGGACATGTCGTGTCATCTTATGGAATTGAAGTTGATAAATCAAAAGTTGATGTCATTCCCAATTTACCCCCTCCAAATACCATCTAAGAAATCGCTCATTTTTGGGACATGCTGGAATTTATAGAAGGTTTATAAAGGACTTTAGTTTAATCTCTAAACTCATTTGTAACATCTTAACAAAAGATACTGCATTTGAGTGGACTCAAGAATGTCAAAATATCTTTGATAAAATCATTCGACATTTAACATCAGCTCCTATCATGCAACCTCTTGATTGGTCTTTACCATTTGAAATCATGTGCGACGCGATTGATTGTGCAGTCGGTGCAGTATTGGGTCAAAGAATAAACAGTAAACCTTATGTGATATATTATGCAAGTAGAACTTTAAACAATGTTCAAATAAATTAATCCACAACTGAAAAATAACTACTTGCTATAATATTTGCATTAGATAAATTCCGTTTTTATTTGATTGGATCAACGACTATTGTGTTTACTGATCATTCTGCTATTAGATATTTGTTGACCAAACAGGATGCAAGCACGAATGATACGATGGATTTTGTTGCTCCAAGAATTTGACATTGTGACAAAGATAAAAAAGGAACCAAGAATGTCATAGCCGATCATTTATCGAGACTAGTAACAGGATCATATTGTGAAATGACACCAAATAACGATAATTTTCCTGATGAACATCTATTTTCAGTTAGTACTACACCTTTGTTTGCTAACATAGTAAATTTTCTTGTGACAGGAAAAATGTCAGCGCAATGGAGTCCCAAGATAAAAGAAAATTTTTGAATGAGGTAAAAAAAATTTATTGGGATGATTCGTATATGTTCAAGTATTGTCCATATCAAATTTTTCGATGTTTCATACCCGACAATGAGGTAAGTAGTGTCATTAATTTGTCATTTCAGAAGCATGCGGAGGACATTTTTCTTCAAAGAAAACTGCTGGAAAAATCCTGTAGTGCGGATTTATTGGCCCACTTTATTTAAATACACCAATGAAATCTGCAAGATCTGTGAAAATTGTCAAAATTAGGTGCGGTTTCAAAAAGAAACATGATGCCTTTGAATCCTATCATTGAAATTGAAATCTTTGACTGTTTGGGAATTGATTTTAGGGACCTTTACACTGTCGTTTGGATACTTGTATATTTTAGTTACATTTGATTATGTTTCCAAATGGATAGAGGAAATTCCATTTCGAATAAATGATCATAAAATCGTCATCAAATTTTTGAAGAATATTTTTAGCAGATTTGGAATTCCTCGAGCCATGATAAGTGGTGGGGAAAATCACTTTGTTAATAAACCATTTGCTTCATTAATGAAAAAATATGGTATTACTCACAAAGTAACTACACCTTATCATCCTCAAACAAATGGACAAGTTGAATTAGCTAATAGGGAGATCAAGCAAATTTTGGAAAAAACTGTTAACCCAAATAAAAAAAGATTGGTCTCTGCGACTTAATGATGTACTTTGGGCATATCAAACAACTTTTAAAACATAATTCAATATGTCTCCCTATAGGTTGGTTTACGAAAAACATTGTCATTTGCCTGTGGAATTGGAACATAAAGCTTATTGGGCGATCAAAACTTTTAATTCAAGCATGGATGATGCCAACAAATTGCGCAAATTGCAACTTAATGAACTTGATGAACTCAGAAATGACGCGTATGAGAATTCAAGGATTTATAAAGCAAAAATCAAATCATTTCATGATAAAAAAATTCTTAGAAAATCTTTTGAGATTGATAAAAAAGTTTTGCTTTATAATTCTTGACTTCAGATATTCCCAGGAAAATTATGATCAAGACGGACATGCCCATATGTTGTAATACATGTGTATCCTTATGGAGCTGTGGACATTGAAAATCCTAAAAATGGTAATGTTTTTAAAGCAAATGGACAAAGGCTTAAACTATTTTTAGAAAATGAAATCTTTCAAGAAGATTTTATTTCCCTTTCCGATCCTTGAATTTTTTGTGTTTTATTTAATTTGTTTTTTTTTATTTGAGGATTCCTTCATCTTTTTATTTTCCCGGTTAAATGACAGATAACAGTAATCTGTGACCCCCATAGTCGGTTAAATCAGTTTTCCACAATTGATGATAAAAAAATTAAAAAAAATCATTTCTTTTCTTTTCAAAATGAATGAAATTCTGTCAAAAATTTGTAAATATTTTCCCTCTGTTTCTGAAAATGTTCTAAGAAAAATTTATGCAGGTAGGTGCGAAAGATTGAGATTGCTAATGCAAAAAAGAATTTCAGAAGATATTCGTCTTGTGATAAAAACTATGTCCGATTAAGAGGAGAAATTCCACAATCATTCCTCATTCGGTATTTGCCTGGATTATGAAAAAGCACTTGTGCGAAAAAACAAAGGGCCAAAAGGTTAGGGTTTGTCATAAGTGTGCAAGATAGACTTGTGACAAACAATGCAGATATTTGGGATGTGTTTTCAATAGCAGAGAAGATAAATTTGGTTTCATTAAGAATGGACTGAGTAAGGAGTATTTAGATAACATCTTATTGACTCTTGAGACGCATTCTAGTGGACACGTGCATATTGAACTTCTTCGTTTATGAAAACAATTTCTTTTAGCAGATGAATTGCACATTTTCTTGTAACATCAATTACTCATTATGTAGGAGAGATCTGAACCAGAACCGGGGGAGGGTGAGAGGAAAAGAGGACCCAAAATGTCCCAAAGCACATTTTCTCATTGTAATAGTCTTGGGAATCCGACTAAAAAAGACCATGTTTGTCAATTTATAAGAAAATTTGATGAAAAGCATATCCTTAACTCATAGAAGGCGTTGAAGACGTTTCTGGACGTAAAACCAGAGGAAAATTGTGGGTCACAATCACACTAATGTCTATATGCATGTATGTCATTATTATTTTTATTGTTTATTCTGCTTACAGTTGTAACCCATAGTTTTGTCATGATAACATGTTACCCCTATAAAATCTATCATCTTTCTCTCTATTTTCGCAGACCAAAAAGAAAGAAAAAAATGGCTGGATCCTCTGCACAAACATTGGAAAATATTTGTGTATTTTGTGGTCGAGTCCTAGAAAAAATGAAGTGTTTGTATAAGCAGCGAATAATCTTGGAAAAATATTGGTTGAGAGAGAAATTCACTTGGTATTTAGGGGAGGTAATATTGGGTTAATGGGATCTGTGTCCACATCTGCTCATCTTGGAGGTAATCAGGTTTTTGGTATTATTCTTACAGCTTTAGCTGAAGGCAATATTACAGGTGTTACGACTGGGGAGGAATTAAAAATTTCTTCTGTATATGAAAGAATCACCAAAATGATTCAAAATTCAGATGCTTTTATCGCACTACCAGGTTGTTTGGTACATTAGAAGAAATTTTTCATAATGTTTCTTGGGCACAACTTAATATTCATAATAAACCTGTGGGCTTGTTGAATATCAATAATTATTATGACAATTTATTGATATTTCTTGATAAAGCTGTGGGACAGAATTTCATTTCAGAAAATTCACGACAAATGCTCATCTCTGCTTCGACTGCTGACCAATTAATTGATGATTTGAAAGATTTTGTTTATAAGCTTGGTCCGATGATAACAAATATCAATTGGTCGCAATCAAGTAGTAAGAAAAGAAAGTTGGATCATTGATTCAAAAGTCGTGGATTGATTTGGGTTTATTTCAGTTTGTTATCTTCATTAAAATTTCAGGTGATATCTCTTTCATTATGTACTCTTTATATTTTGACATTAGGAACAATGTCATATTCTGATTTTAAGGAGAACAAACTTATAAAAATTAAATTAATTTTTTTAAAAAATATATTATTTTAAAATAAAACCATGTTTATTGTTTGTATCTTAGTAATTTTTGAAAAAATATCATACATTTCATGTTTGAAATGTTTAAATTAGAAAATATAATAATCTATCTAAGGATGTTTAAATTTTTATTTGAAAAAAAAAACAATTTTAATATTCTGATCACTATAAGAATATGATTTATGAGATTTTTTTGAGTGATTAACCATTGTGATAAGATCAGGTATTAAAGTATATGACCCAAAATATACCTTATTAAAGTGCCTAAAATTTTAAACTCACACTGTGAGTGAGTGGAGAAGACTGAGAAAACAGCTTTCGAGCCTTTATTGATCATTAGAGGGGCTATCTATTTTTTAAATCTTGAGTTCTTATTTTAAAGAAAAAAATAGATATTTCCTGGAAAAAAAAAGTGAAAAAAAATGTTGAAGATCTATGTAATTTTAAAAGTTATATGCTACTACCCATTTATCTTTCATAAAAAAAAAGAAGAAAAAAAATAGAAAGAGAGAAATATATTGTGAAAATTAAATAAACATGTGGTCAAGAAGCACAAACTTAGTCTGATTCTGTAATGTTATAAAAAAAAAGATCATGAAAAATATATATATAATAAGAATAACTATATTTTGAATAAATGGATTTCCTATCTTTTGATTAATTTGGCTCGTTTGTCTGTCTGCATTTTGTAAACCATTTTCCTGAGCATTTATCTGTATTCCAACTCCATGAGAGAAATCGTTCCCATGAATTAAAACATTTATTAACCTGTAAGGATATGGAGTTGACAATGTATCGTACCGTACTTTTAACTATTTTAAAATTTGCGAAAAATAAAAGTTTTCTTAAATACAAAATAAACTTTCAAATTTGAATTAAAATAACATGCTCGTCTAAAAACATTTGCAATTAAAAAAACCAAAACCAAGTTTGCCAAAAGTAATCATCATTTAAACATCAAAAATCACTTCATGAAAATCAGAGTATTTGAAACATTGGATAATTTCTTAAAAACATGGGCGGTCCTCGGGTTTAGCCTCCTGCTCAGTCCAAGCCGGCTCATTGGTCCCCACCCTCGTCTCCTAAAAGTCATTCTCACCTGCATCGATCAAGTCTAGTGAGTCTAAAAACTCAACATGTATAAATTGGATATAACAAGTAATACGTAATAAAACCACATGTATCTTTAAAATAGAGCGTACATACTTGAAACTTGAACGTAGTAGCATAAACATATTTGAAACTTGAACGGAGTAGCATAAACATAGACGTGCCATCATCATAAGACTTTTCTTAAACATGCTTGCATCATACATACTTGAGCATACATAACATCATTTTGCGTAGAGATATGTTTCAAAGCAAGTGACACATAAATAAATGTGCCTGATCAGACTAAACCACTGTACTGAGCTGACAGGAAAAATCCACTGCCACATATATGAGATCCCCGTTCATGTTTTAACGGGTGGATTTGTCCCTGGTCATGCTTTACCACTTTCCAATCCTGATCTAAACCCGGTCATGCTTTATCGGGGTGGAGAGGTCCTCGGCCACGTTCACCGACTTCCAAATACTTTCATAATTTGGTCACAAGACATTTAGCATATCTCAAAAACTTAAAATATTTTCTTTTGCACGTCGAACATACTTACATGGCGTTAAGAGATTCGTTGGATCTCGCTTGGGGCCACTGCTGCACATACTATGATAGGATCGATTAGGGGGGGTAATCGTTGAGCTAAAATAGCTCGGTTCTTCAAATATTGAACACCGATGAATTAAATCGAGTTTGGTGGTCAAACCAAGCGGAAAATACTCGAAATAATCCTTTGTAGAAACCGAATAAATATTTTGTAAACCATTTAAAATATATGCAAGTTGAATGAGTAAAAATATTTTAGTTGAAGCATTTTATCAAACACTTGGTGTACAATATTTTGGTATTTGAAGAACACATAAAATGCTTCAACAATGCATCTTTAAAACTATGAAATGATAAGTAAATGTAATAAAGAAATAAACAAGAATTTGTTTATGGATGATCGGAGATTTCAAACACTCCTACGTCACCCCTTCTTTCCCTTGGGAAGGATCCACTAGAAGACTTTGATTTATACAACTACTTGTACAAACCCATTCAGCTAGGACTTACCCAATGCCTAAAACTGAACTCCTAGCACTCAAGATTGTAGGCAGCACCTCACAATCAGCATATTATTTAATGTCTCATATGCAAAGACTACAAACACAATGTTTTACGTCATTGTGTAAAGGCTCACTCAACTAAACTTTGAAGTTCAACTCTCTTGTATATGTGTGAGTGATTGTGTGTGAGGAATTTATCATTTACAGTGTATATCTCAAGTGTATCCTCACACAAGGGCTTGTGCTCTCAACTAGCTAATATATTCATGCTAACTGCCCATGCTTTGAATCCACTTCAAAAGCTGTTGTTTTATCTTCAAGATGTTGTATTTATAGGCTCCAACACTGATATATACGTTACACACAAGAATATGACCGTTGAGAAAGTTTCTGTACTGTTTTCGAGATTGCAACGGTCAAATTCGTCTTGCTGGACTTTTTCCCGACTGGTCAACTCTGGTCAACTGGTCAATCAGTTCAACTGGTTCAGTTGGTCTGGTTCAGTTCAACTGGTCCAGTTGGACTGGTTCAACTGGTCTGGTTCAGTTCAGCTGGTCTGGTTCAACTGGTCTTCAGCTGGTCTGGTTCAGTTGGTTGGTCAACTGGTCAGCAGCTGGTTCAGTTTCAGCTGGTGTGCTGAAATCAGTCTAGTTGATTTCAGTTTGTGCAGAACCAGTAGCTTCATCGTCATTTATCAGCATCTTAAGCTTCGATTCAGACTTTGACTTATTAGAATGATTTGTAGATCTTTGTCTTAGCTTTCCAACGCATACTGAATCGCTTCGTTTCGATAACCGAGCTGAGAGATATGACCAAAATACGTCAGCTGCTCAAACAAAACTGATTGCTATTTTCGTGTGATCAGTTTGGTAATTGAGCGATCAGTTAGACCAAGATAAATCCGATTTTGCCCAACTGACGTGAAATACGATTTGTTCCAAATTGAGTTTTCTAATCTGTCCAGTTGGCGGATTGTCATTTGGATAATCCAGTTGAGAGATATCATCAAATTACCGAAGCTCGCCAGAAATTCAGTTTGTGCAAAATTCAGTTTCAGCTAGCTTCTTGTGTTTGCAACTTCACACTTGAGTAAATATGTTAGAAACACAATAACAAGTTTTGTTAACATCAAAATAAAGATTGCGAACTTGAAAAGTTCCAACATACTAACATGAGTGTTAGGATCGGTTATTGACTAAGGAGTGTTTAGAAGGGGGGGGTTGAATAAACACTTCTAGAAATTTAAATGTTTTTCGAAAAAGGTAGTTCAGTTTTGTTACAAACTGAACTGAGTATCCCGTCTGTCAATTATCAATCAGTTAAACTGAATAAGCAGTTGCGGAAAATAAACTGATTGAAAGATAGAATATCTAACTGGAAGTAAAAAGCTGAAGTAAAGACAACACAATATGTTTCTGGATGTTCGGAGAATTGAATAACTCCTACGTCACCCCTTCTATCACAAGGATAGGATATTCACTAAAAGACTTTGATCGAGTACAACGCTTGTACAGACCCACTTCAGTTAGGACTTATCTATTGCCTGAACTGAAACTCTTAGTATAATACAATGATCTCTGTAAGTAACTGAACTTAGCACTTATCGAGTTATCAATATTTCACAGTGCTAGATTGCTCAATATGTAGCCTTGATTGCTACGAATAGATCTGATAGGTGTGAGCATAGATTTTTAACAGAGTAATGGCAAGTTTGAGATTGGTCAATCGTCTATTTTGTCAACTGCTCTTTAGTCATATTTATAGACTTATCTTTCAACGGTAATTTTGAATTCTCGTATCCGTTGATTGCCTCCTTATCATTTCTTGGACAGAGTTCTTGATTGCCGCTTCATCATTTATTGTAAGACGGCGTATTAATCTCAATAGCCGAAATACGTTTTTCTATGCAGTGCGGCTTTCCACATTCAGTTGCTGTCTGATATGTCTTTTTGTCTGTTGAATGATCTTTCCCGAGGTATCATCGGTTGAGAAGCTTTAATGTTTTCGGCTGAATGTTTTAACTGATCAGTTCTCAACTGATCAGTTTGTGTCAACTGATTTTAGTTGAATGTTCAGCTGCCGAATATGCTTTCATGTATTAGTTGATTTTATGTTTTGTCAAACTCCAGAATTTAGTTTCCAACAATTTCTCCCTTTATGGTGTTTGACAAAACCAAGAGATTTAACTCAGCTCTTTGTAGATAATAGATTACGCAACTGAATCATAGAATATTTGGATTTCTTGTAGAAGTCTGAGAAACTGGTATCAGTTGAAAATAATAGCTTGATTAATTCTTCTTCTAATTCTTTATCATAACTGAATCATAAAATAACTGGTCAAATGATATCATTTTCTTCAGCTGCTTTCCCCCTTTTTGTCAAATACATCCATCTTGTCAGATAGCTTGCGAACGTGAGAAGAGAGGACCGTGACAGATGATGACATATTTTCGATAGCAGTAGTCATTGTGACTTGCAGTAGTTCAATTTTCCGAGACACAAGCGATTCCACATTGTTGACGCGTTGGTTAATCAATTCTTGAGTGGCAGTCAGACTGGACATGATACCTCTATTTTTCTGAATATCACCAACTGCAAAAGAGAGAGCAGTAACAGTAGATTGAATATCCTTCAGTCTTTTCAAGGATTCCTGATTTTCTTCCAATTTCAGACTGTGCGAAAGTTGTGTATTTTGAATTTTGGAAATGGCAGTATTGATTTGATTCATGCTGTCCTGCATATGTTGGACTTCTTCAAAAATGAGATCAAAATCTGCTGAAGATGGAGGATTGGATTGGCGAGAAGTGCTTGCATTACCCTTATCAAGTTCAGAAACGATCAAGGCTTGATCAGTTGAAACTATTTTAGTAACATTTCGAACTGAAATATCATCAGCAGGGATTTCTGCTTGATCCTGAGATTTTGAGGAAGGATTTTGTTCAGTTGATGGTGGCACAACCTGAACTGATGTCTCTAGGGAATGATCGATTGAGTCATCTGGCATTTCTGTTGGTATAACCTGATCAACAGATTGATCTGGTGGAACAATTTCCTCTGAAGGAATAGTGACCTCTGGATGGGTTTGATCAACAGAATGATCTACTTTATCATTACCTGGTTCACTAAGGTTGGATTCTTCTACCACGGCTTGAATTACTTCATCAATATGAGCGAAAGTCAGCTCAGCTTCAGTATATAGTTGTTGTTCAATAGGTGGTGAAGAAAGCTTATCAGAAATTGGCTCTTCAGTTGGAACAAGAACTAAAGCTGATGATGATTCTGTAGTGTTAGAGGGTGCTTCTTCAACTAGTTCCACATCATCATCTGAATCTTCTTGGTAGACTACTAGCTCTTGATCCAATTCCAAAATTTGATCCGAGAAAGTAGCCCTATAAGGTCAGTGTCAAGCTGAGTAATTACAGCTTGATCAGCATATGCAGTAGGACCAGTTGGCAAGTAATTGTTTTTAAGCTTAGCGACAAATTGAGCCAACTTCTTCGCTCTCATCTGATCAAAGAAATAACTTTTCCTCTCTAAGGCTTGAGCAATAGAGGCAGCTTTGACAGTTCGAAGAACAAAGGCCTCCAGCTTGATGAATTTTCGGAGCTCGGACTTTTCCTTCAGTTGCTTGGCAAAAACCTCAGTACGATAGCCTACCCAAGCATCATAGGACTTAGTTTTTGCAGCAGCAAAACTATTCACCTTTCCCCATACAAGATCAATATGAGTCTGAATCGGGTTGGAGGGTCTGGGTTCTTCAATCAATTTCCCTTTCCCTTTATCAGTACTCATGATATGAGGAATTTCCAGTCCAGTTCGAGTTGATTCAATTTGTTCTACAAATTTTATTCCTTTGGGTCTAGCAGGTGCTACACCAATTGGTCGAGGTATTTGAGTAACAGGAACCTGGGTCCTAACTGATTTCTTTATGGTACTTACTGAATCAGCTTGTGGGATAATCTGTAGAGGAACTGCTTCTATAGGCTACTGATCAGTAAAGGAAATCATTTTGTCAGTAGAAATGGATACCTCAGAAGTAGTTTTAACCCTTTGAGTTCTTGGCTTTTTCGTAATTTGAGGTGATGATGTCTTTTCTGACTCTGATGGACTCAAAATCAACTTCCTTTTGGCAGCCTTCAGTTGAGCTAACGTTTTGCTTTTCTTGACTGATTTGGTAGTCGCCTGATCAATTCCAATCTCCTTCTTAATCTTGACGAATTTGGCAGGAGAAATGTCCAGGTTGATTTTTGGTGGCATAGTGTTCTTTGCATTGAACACCTTGAATTTCGATAATCTTTCAGAATCAGCATCCACTAAACCTTTTACTTTCAAAAGATAACTGATTTGTACGGCAAAACCCTTGGATTGTTTTGACGACAAAAACATATTCTTCAGTATGTTGAAGATGAGTCGTTTCCAGTTGAATTTTTTATCAGTCATAATAGTAGTAATCGCTTGAAACTTTTCCAATGTAAGTGCAGCAAATGATCCTGCTTTTGCTAAGAGTCCTTTAGCAATTATATCAGCAAGCAACTGAATTTCATGTTTCAGTTCCTTCTTAGGATCGGAAACTTTAATTTTCCGTCCATCAGCAGATAAAAGGATTTGCATTTCATCAATATCAGATGCTTTGACATCCGAAAGTTGTGCTAATCCGTCACAAGGTAAAGAAAATAATTCCCCAAAAGAATCTTCAGATATAATCAGCAACTTATCATTAACAGTAGAATTTATGATACCTTCTGAGTCAACTTTGCCAGAGGAATAGAAATCTTGAAGTTCTTTTGGATATATATCCTGCGATGATTGTCCCAGAAATGTTCTCAGACCAGCATTTTCGAGTTTTTGAAACACCTTTTTGACCTCATCATCTCCGAAAGATAAAACGGATCCAAAATTGATTGTCATAGCATTAAGCATGTAAGCGGGAATCTGAGTCGTCATTTCATACTGGGTGATTTGCTGAAAGAGAAATTTAGAGAAGATATTTGTTCTTACTTTCGGCAGTTTGTGAATAATCAAAAAGTAGAACTGAAATGAAGCGGGCAATTGTACATATGTTCGTGACTACTCAAATTTTTGGACACGTGTCAGTCCGTAAATAATTTGTGTTTTTCAAAAAATAATGTACGCGTGCCATGTGTGTGCAATTTTGAGCGGTTAAAAACGTGTACACGTTGTAAACTTAAATTCATCATGATTTAGCAGATAGTCACGTCATTTGATTTGGAATATAGTAGGTTTAATTTATTAACTTTGATGAGAAGATTAGTAGAATTTTCAACTGAACGATCAGTTAGGAAAAACTGAGTCCTTTCAGTTAGGAATTCACTAACAACTGTCTTCTCAGTTAATCTCTTAGACCATCATTCCCCCTAAATAAATGCATTAAAGAAAAATGACGGCAATAGACAGTAATGATTAAAGACGAGTATAGTGCTTGGCATATCAATCGTCACAGAGAGAAGCGTCCTTTCGTTTTCCTTGTCCTTGCCTATAAATAAGACTGAAAAGTTAGTCACAAGTATCAGCAGAAAAGTTTTAAGAAGAAATGGCAGGAGCAAGTAGTTCAAGCGTCGTTCCAGTTTCACTTGAGGCACAAAAAGCTGCGATAGAAGACAAGGTCTTCTATGCTAGTCTTCCCTACTGGGAAGAATTACAGGAGCTGGAGCTCCTGTACAACTCAGGAAGGGTCACCACCTTTAGGCGGATGGCCCAGTTGAGAGAAGTGCGTGAGCACTTAAAAATTTCTGCAGAGGTGGATGCCTTCAAGGAGGGCCACCTTTATGAATTGATGTTGCGTAAGGAGTTGGAGACTCTTAACAGCATCGCATCTTCACATAGTTTCTGCAAAACTTCTTCCCCAGCACTAGCTGCTTGGATGAACATGTGGATAGCTAGTGTGAAGGAAACTTAAGATCATGTAATCCTATCAAATATTTATGGATGAATGAAATATTTATTTTGATTAATGTGTCATTTTATTTTGTTTTTGTGCACAATGATCTGCGATGAGATATAAACACTTAAACGCTAACTGATATCAGTTGTGATAAACAAATAAACTGATAAAGGATTAATTTTAATAAGTTGGGTATAATATTCAAACTAATATGAGTTATTAATAATTAACTCATAATTAAAAATCCTTGGTAAATAGGAAAGACATATTTAATGACTTAAAACTCTTCGGCTTCTTCATTTTCCTATAAATAGTGATCACAATGGGATATATTATCAGTAAAACTTTCAATATGTCTGATTCTGATACAGGCAGTAGCACTCATGTTCATGTGACTGATCAGTCAGCCCCTCGTTTAGCTGAAATTAAAAGAAAAATGGAGAAATATGTCTTTCAAAAGGTACTGACAACCTGGGAAAAAATTCAAGAGTTGAAGAATGTGAGTGACAGTGGTGTCATTCCTACTCGTGCTCAGGAAAGGAGAGCACTGAAATATCTTGCTCGTTTTGAGGTTAGCCATGTTAGATAGTTGGTGGAGGATAAATGTCTTTTAGAGGCACTGCTGTGGAAGGAATGGCATGTTGTTGATAAAATTTCGAAGTCTAGGGCATTTGCCAGAGTTCGAATCTATGAGTTGAATGATTGGGTTAGAGCATGGCTAGATAGAGTTGGATCTATGATTTCTTCTGTAAATTGGGAACGTTGGTATTCTTAATGAAATATTATTCTTAATTTATTGTGTTCTTATTTTCTGTTTTTAATTCTGTTGAAGAAGTTATATTTCTAATAATATTTAAGATAAATCAATTAAACCAAGAATGTTTCGAAAATAAGAAAACTTAGCCTCTGGTAGTGGTTTTGTGAAGATGTCTGCTGCTTGTTGTTCCGTTGAGACATACTCCAATCTGATGTTTTTCTTCAGTGCATGATCCCTGATGAAGTGATGTCTGACATCTATGTGCTTGGTTCTGGAGTGAAGAACTGGGTTATATGTTATAGCGATTGTACTTGTGTTGTCACAGAATATCGGTGACTCCTTTGCATCGACACCATAATCTTTCAGTTGTTGCTGAATCCAAAGCAGTTGTGCACAGCAGCAAGATATTCTGCTTCAGTTGTGGAAGTTGCTATGGATGTTTGCTTTTTACTGAACCAAGAGATCAGTCTGTCTCCTAGAAACTGACATGATCCACTTGTGCTTTTTCGATCAAGCTTGCATCCTGCATAATCTGCATCTGAATAGCCAACTAAATTGAAAGATGAGTCTTTAGAGTACCATAAACCAACATTTTCCGTGCCCTTAAGATATCTCAAGATACGTTTGGCCGCAGAAAAATGTGATTGCTTAGGGTTAGCTTGAAATCTTGCACATATACAAACAGCAAACATAATATCAGGACGACTAGCAGTTAGGTACAATAAAGAACCTATTAAACCTCTGTAAAGTGTCGTCTCAACTGATATTCCCCCTTGATCAGTATCTAATTTAACTGATGAGCTCATTGGAGTACTTGCTGTTGAACAAGATTCCATGCCAAATTTCTTCAGCAATTCCTTGGTATATTTTGTTTGACTAATAAATGTTCCTGAATCCAGTTGCTTCACTTGTAAACCAAGAAAGAATGTCAGCTCACCCATCATGCTCATCTCGAACTTTTCCTGCATCAACTTAGCAAATTTCTTGCATAATTTGGGGTTAGTTGACCCAAATATAATATCATCGACGTAGATTTGAACAAGTAAGATATGATCATTTTTCGAGAATTTAAACAAAGTCTTATCAACTGATCCAACAGTAAAATCATGATCAGTTAGGAATTTTGATAGGGTTTCATACCAAGCTCGTGGAGCTTGTTTGAGACCATACAATGCCTTGTTCAAATAATAAACATGATCAGGGAAATTATGATTGATAAAACCTGGAGGTTGTTCAACGTAGACTTCTTCCTGCAATTGGCCATTTAGGAATGCACTTTTCACATCCATTTGATAGACTTTAAAGTTCTTGAAAGATGCATAAGCAAGAAATATTCTGATTGCCTCCAGTCTTGCAACTGGTGCAAATGTCTCATCATAATCTATCCCTTCTTCTTGTCTATATCCTTGTGCTACGAGCCTTGCTTTGTTGCGCACAACTGAACCGTCTTCGTTCAGTTTGTTCCTGTATACCCACTTTGTACCTATAACAGTTTTAGAAACTGGTCTTGGAACTAAGTTCCAGACATTGTTATGAACAAACTGATTTAGCTCTTCTTGCATTGCATTAATCCAATTAGGGTCAGCAAGAGCTTCGTCAGTTTTCTTTGGTTCTAATTGAGATACAAAAGCTGAATGAATAAATAGATTGAGCACTTGATTTCTGGTTCTTACTGGATCAGATGGGTTACCTATTACCAGTTCTGGAGGGTGTGATTTCTTCCATCTAAATTCAGCATTTGTTGCTTTACAGCCAGCAAATTCTTCGTTGGGTAACTGAATGTTTTCAGTTTCAGTTGGAACTGATTCAGTTGATAATTGATTTCCATTAGTTTGCTCCATCAACTGATTGTCAAGATTTGCTTCCAATTCAGCTGGTTGATCCAATATCTCAGGTTCAGGTGTATGAAAGATATTCTGATTATTACGATCTTCGTCTGAGTCATCATCTTCCAGACTGATATCTGTAAAACGATCAGCTAGCTCAACTTGATCAGTTGGCTTATCGATTAGTGCAGTTTCATCAAAATCAACGTGTGCAGATTCTTCAACATTCAAAGTTTTCTTATTAAATACTCTGTAAGCTATGCTAACTGATGAATATCCAAGGAATATTCCTTCTGCAGATTTGACATCGAATGCTTTTAGATAATTTTTACCATTGTTATGAATAAAGCATCTACAGCCAAATATTTTGAAGTAAGTGATTATGCTTTTTCTTCCATGCCAGATCTCATATGGTGTTTTCTTGTGATTTTTATTAATCATTGATCTGTTCTGAGTGTAGCATGCAGTGTTTACTGCTTCTGCCCAAAATCTTTGAGAAATACCTGAATCAGCAAGCATCGTTCTAGCAGCTTCCTTAAGAGTCTGATTCCTTCTCTCAGCTACACCGTTTTGCTGAGGTGTCCTTGCTGCTGAGAACTCATGCTTGATTCCAGTATTTTCTAAAAAGTTTGAAAGTGTTTGATTGATGAATTCAGTTCCTCGATCAGATCTGATTCGATCAATCCCAACTGATTTTTCATTTAAAAGTCTTTTGAAAAGTTTAATCAGTTGTGCAGCAGTATGGTCTTTGGATTTGAGAAATATAACCCAAGTAAATCTTGAAAAGTCATCTACGACCACTAAGGTGTATTTCATTCCCCCTAAGCTCATGATTGGTATTGGACCAAAGAGATCCATGTGCAATAATTCTAAGCATCGGGATGAAGATTTACAGCCTTTGTTTTTGAAAGAGGATCGAACTTGTTTTCCATAATGACATGCTGAACAAAGTTTTTCTTTTGAAAAATTTATTTTGGGCAAACCAGTTACAAGTTCATGCTTACTCAGATAAGCAATAGATTTAAAATTTAAATGATTTAACCGTTTATGCCACAACCAGTTTTGAGATGATTTAGACGCAATAAAGCATACTGGTGTATAAGGTTGATCATTCCAACTGACTTTGTAAGTGTTTCCACACCTTTTGCCAGTTAGAATAATCTCTTCAGTTGAGTTTTTGACTGAACAAGAGTGTTTGTCAAACTGAACTGAGAATCCATTATCGCATAACTGACTAATGCTTATCAGATTATACTTAAGATTCTCGACTAATAAAATATCATTGATGGTGAAGTTACCATGGATAAGCTTACCCTTACCCACAGTTTTACATTTGGAATTATCCCCAAAACTGATGTTTGGACCATTGTATTTGACCAGTTGTGACAATAAGTTTGAATCTCCTGTCATGTGTCGTGAACATCCACTGTCCAGATACCATATTGATCCAATACTTGTTCCTGTTGCCTGCAATTAAACACAGAATAAGATTCTGGTACCCTTTTCTATTTGGGTCCATAGTTGATTAGTCCTTTTGGAATCCAGACTTGAATCAGTTTAACTGACTGTCCTGTTGCTGTATTCCATATAGTCCTTCCCTGTCTGTGTGTGCTTGGTGTATAGTGTGTGGATGATGTGACATGTGTTTTGTTCTTTTTCAACTGATTGTTCAGCCGATATCTTTTCTGAACTGGCTTACTATTGTAGTAGTTTGAGTAGCCATATGAATATTTCCTGCTGAGAGTTTTCGGTTGCTGATTCCATGAGTCAGTCTTACCCTTTGGAGTATATCCAATTCCACATCTCATGCCTTTATTCATATTCTGAGATGGCTCTTCAGTCAGTTTGCTCGACTCTTCTTGATTTTGTACCATAACTGATTTTACAAAGTGAATATATTTCCCTTTGTTCATATTCAGTTTGGGTTGAGTATCTTGGGAAGACAAATCATCTTTACCACAGAATTCTAAACCAGTTTTATCATCAACTGATTTCTGAGAGTTCTGTATATTAGTTAAAGTTTTAGATGATTTGTTCCAAACTTGAATGAGCTCATTGAGCTTTGTATTTTCAAGCGACAATTTTTGAATCATTGATTGATTCCTGCTTCTTTCATCAGTGAGTTCAGCAATCTCCCTTTTCAGACTCAACATTTCAACTGATTCATCAGTTTTTGTTTTATTGTCTTTGGGATCATTTTGCTTTGCTCTGAGTTTTTCAAATGATAAAGCAAGCTTTTGATACTCATTGACCATGTCATGAAGAGTTGAGATGAGTTCTTCTCGTGTAAAATCAATAGAGCTAAAATCAAATACATGCTCGCAGCTTGATTGATCTTCTAGGTTATCTGCCATTAGACATGTTACTTCTTCCTCATCCTCACTTGAACTGCAAGAGCTTTCTGGATCTGACTCTTCGCTGTCAGTTTCTGCCCATTTGGCTTTGCTGTCTTCAGCTAGAAGTACTTCATGTCTCTTCTTGTAAGGCTTCTTTTCGTCTTTAGACCTTCTTTTGTGCTCATACATCTTTTCTTTCTTTCAGTTGAGATTTGATTATCCTTTTTAGGCTTTGGACAGTTGGCAATAAAGTGACCGGATTTGCCACAGTTGAAACATACATTAGTCTCTTCTCTGGAGTTGTTTCTTTGGTAGTTTTTCTGAAAATTTCCTTGATTTTTCCTCATGAATCTTCCAAATTTCTTAATGAATAGAGACATGGCATCATTGCTCAGCTGATCAGCAGTTTTCTCAACTGAACCAGTTGATTCATTTCTAACAGCAGTCAAGGCAATAGTTGCTGCTGGAGTAGATGGTTCTCCTTCTCGAGTTTGAAGTTCAAACTCATATGCTTTTAGATCTGCAAATAAATCATGAAGTTCAACTTTGTTAAGATCTTTGGATTCCCTCATTGCCATAGTTTTGACATCCCATTCTTTGGGAAGTCCTCTGATTACTTTCAACGCTACTTCTTTATTTGTATACACTTTTCCAAGTGCATTTAGTTCGTTGATGATACAGCTTGTTCTTTCATCATACTCATCCAATGTTTCTCCCATCTTCATTCTGATGTTGTCGAACTTCTGCATAGCAACTGAAAGTGTGTTTTCTTTTGTTTGCTCATTTCCTTCGCAAAGTTGAATTAACTTCTCCCAAATTTCTTTGGCGGTTTTGCACATTTTGATCTTACTGAACGTTACTTTGTCCAGTGTCTTATACAATATGTCTTTTGCAACGTTGTCTACATTTGCCTTTCTTTTGTCCTCTGTAGTCCACTCATCTCGAGGCTTTTCAATTCGGTGAGGTGCCCTTCAGTAATAGCAACAGCTGTGTTTGCTTTCAAAATTTTCATGGGTCCGTCGGTTATGACGTACCACATGTCATCGTCTTGTGCAGCTAGATGAGCCTGCATTCTGATTTTCCAATCATCAAAATCTTCCCTGGAGAACATTGGAATCTTATTGAATGAAGACATAGTGATTAGATTGAAGATAGATAATCTTTGACATGATATGCCTCGCTCTGATACCACTTGTTAGGATCGGTTATTGACTAAGGAGTGTTTAGAAGGGGGGGTTGAATAAACACTTCTAGAAATTTAAATGTTTTTCGAAAAAGGTAGTTCAGTTTTGTTACAAACTGAACTGAGTATCCCGTCTGTCAATTATCAATCAGTTAAACTGAATAAGCAGTTGCGGAAAATAAACTGATTGAAAGATAGAATATCTAACTGGAAGTAAAAAGCTGAAGTAAAGACAACACAATATGTTTCTGGATGTTCGGAGAATTGAATAACTCCTACGTCACCCCTTCTATCACAAGGATAGGATATTCACTAAAAGACTTTGATCGAGTACAACGCTTGTACAGACCCACTTCAGTTAGGACTTATCTATTGCCTGAACTGAAACTCTTAGTATAATACAATGATCTCTGTAAGTAACTGAACTTAGCACTTATCGAGTTATCAATATTTCACAGTGCTAGATTGCTCAATATGTAGCCTTGATTGCTACGAATAGATCTGATAGGTGTGAGCATAGATTTTTAACAGAGTAATGGCAAGTTTGAGATTGGTCAATCGTCTATTTTGTCAACTGCTCTTTAGTCATATTTATAGACTTATCTTTCAACGGTAATTTTGAATTCTCGTATCCGTTGATTGCCTCCTTATCATTTCTTGGACAGAGTTCTTGATTGCCGCTTCATCATTTATTGTAAGACGGCGTATTAATCTCAATAGCCGAAATACGTTTTTCTATGCAGTGCGGCTTTCCACATTCAGTTGATGTCTGATATGTCTTTTTGTCTGTTGAATGATCTTTCCCGAGGTATCATCAGTTGAGAAGCTTTAATGTTTTCGGCTGAATGTTTTAACTGATCAGTTCTCAACTGATCAGTTTGTGTCAACTGATTTTAGTTGAATGTTCAGCTGCCGAATATGCTTTCATGTATTAGTTGATTTTATGTTTTGTCAAACTCCAGAATTTAGTTTCCAACAATGAGTTCGAATACCTACCTTGCATAACTTGGACGTATAGTCATGCTCACACCCAAAAATGAGAAATTTCCTTATGACATTCTAAATCTCTCGGGACTCGACCATGTTTAATTATCGTACTAAATCATGACATCCAAACCCCAAAATGAACCCTAAAAAATTTAAAAAAAAAACTAATTTTTTTTAAAAGGACACGTACCCCGTGTAAGGGTCCGTGTAGATGCTAGAAATTCACGTTTTGAAGGAAAATGGACACAGAATCTGTGTCGGGGTCCGGGAAGGGCTCCGGGTAGCCTCTGGACTTGCAAACTCGCGAAAATTCACTAACTTATTGATTCATTCTTCCAAAAATGCTGATGATGTTCAACGTCTTCTTCAAATGCATGATGAAAGGCACGGGTTCCCTAGAATGTTGGGCAGTCTTGATTGCATGCACTGGGAATGGAAAAATTGCCCAGTTGCTTGGAAAGGCCAGTTTACAAGAGGCCATGGGTCACCGACAATCGTGCTTGAAGCGGTCGCGTCTCAAGACTTGTGGATATGGCATGCATTCTTTGGTGTCGCCGGTTCACGTAATGATCTTAACGTGTTGTACGAATCTCCCATATTCAATAACTTCTTGCAAGGAAATGCACCAGAGATTAATTTCATGGTCAGCGAGACTCAATATACGAAGGGGTATTATTTAACAGATGGAATATATCCGGAATGGGCCACTTTCGTTAAGGCTTTTCCTTGCCCGGAGGATCCAAAGCGGAGGCTTTTTAAGGAAAGACAAGAGTCTGCAAGAAAAGATGTTGAACGAGCATTTGGGGTGCTCCAAGCTCGATGGGCAATTGTCAGAGGTCCAGCTCGTTATTGGTACAGAAAAAAGTTAAAATATATTATGTTAGCATGCATTATTTTACATAACATGATTGTCGAAGATGAGGGGGTTCACGTGACAAATTGTTACAACGATGAAGGTGACGAACCCGCACAAACCCGTCCAGGGCTCAAACCGAGGATTTCATGAATATCCCCGAACAAATTCCGAAATACGTGACACTCATGTGCATCACCAACTTCGTGCCGACTTAGTTGAACATATTTGGTCACAATACAACAACAATCCTTGAATTAGTATTTTGCATCTTCTCTTAAGTTTAATTTATTTTCTTTTATTTTTATGCAAGTGTTATTTATTATTATATGTTGTACCGTTTTAGGTTTATAATAAATTTTTAATTTTAAATAAGTGACACTCATAAAATTAAATTATTTTACGTACTAAATATATAAAAACATATTATTATTAATATAAAATAATAATAATTTAAATTTCTTAAAAAATTTGGAATTGAATTTATTTAATTTAAAGTAAGAATAAGATGAATGAGTGAACAGCAGGACCTACAAATAATAAGTGTGAATGTTAAAATGAATGTGGGAGAATAGATGTGTTAATGTAATGTGTATGTGGCATGTGGACCTTACGATTTTTGATGAGGTGGTGGGTGTTATAACACCCACCAAATGGGGGTGCTCTAAGTGAGAGTTTTGATTTATTGTTGTTATATGTTACACTAAGTTCTTGGAACTATTTAAATTTTAGTTTTGTTTTACCAACCATTTAAAGTGGATGCATTGATTTATTATATATAAATATATCATAATATTAATTTCTTGGTACCATATAAATGTTAGTTTGGTATTGCCGAACATTTAAAGTGGATGCCTTGATTTATTATATATGAATATTTCATAATATTTGTAGAACCCGTAAATCAGTCTACGCATAAGCCATGCATAATTTTAGCATTTTAAATTAAATTGATTTTATTGCATGAGTATTTAAATGCTTTTCCTTAAGTTAATTATTTTATGCAGTATTTTGATTTTTTATCATTTCAGCTAATTCAGTGAGGTCGGACTGGAGTTGGAGTTTTGAGATAGAATTTAAGATTCAGAAAACATTTACAGAATTTATAGTAGCTGGCAAGTAAGTTAATTTAAGTTAAAAGGAATTCTAAGGAATTATTTAAGTTACTTGAGGTGAGTAAGCAATAAGTTCATTTAAGTTCCATAATTAAGGGATTAATTCACTAAATTATTTAAGGGATAAGTAAGGCTTTTAAGGGTTAAAAATTTACTAAATAATTAACATTTCCCCTCCACTTAATTAATGAATTTCGGCCACCCATAGGGTCTAGACTATTCCTTTGCCAACTCACCCTTTGACCCATTCTTTATTATGTTAGCATGCTAATTTTTTTTATTAGTCAACCTTAATTAATTAATTAATGAGCATTATCCTAGTCTAGATTAGCAAGAGAATTCGGCCACCACATTCTAGAACACCCCAACAAATATTTGGTTAGCAACCAAAATTCAAAATTCAAAAAGAGTAGACTTGGTCTTGCATTTTCCCTATATTTTGCACCCATCTCCCTCACTCCCCTAACCACCATTTCTTCCCCTCCCCATCACCGAAATCTGAGAGATTTCAGAGCCTATATTGAGTTAAAAATCGTGAGGTGATAGGGGAAAAACAAGAGAGAAAAATCAGTAGCAAACAAGGTAGCAAAAGCGCTCCACCTCCTCCACACCGTATCGTCTCATTCTTTTGTTTTTCTTTCAAACGAAACCAGGCATGCATATATTCTTCCTTGACTCTTCAATCAAGTCCTACTAGCATTATTTAACATTACATGATCATGTTTTGATAGCCAAAAACCGAAATATATCAAGAACATTTTGAAATAAAACATGCAGAATTTTTCGGTTCCTTTTTATGCTTCACGGGTTGCTTTGTTTTGTGGCTTTCAGGTATTGGTTCGGTTCCAGGCTCCCAAGGCGACATCTAGACATGTAATAGGATGCATTAAGACCATGTTGGTCCATTCATTTAACCATATGCACGCTGGAAAACACGAAAATGACAGCAACTCCACCTGTTGTCCATTTGAGATTTTCGAAATTCTGTGTTGCTGTCATATAGGAAATGAATCTGATCATGGCTGCCACAAGGCCTATAGACATGGTTAGATCACTCCCCTAGCATGTCTAAGACGTGACTAAGTCGCCCTTTTGGTGGCTTGGTCCATGGTGAATCGGTTTTTAAATAAAACTCAAGAACAGCCCCTGGACCCTTCGGCCCTCTTCTTTTTTTTACAACTTGTGTTGTTTCGATTTTTAGGGAATGGTGTGGATCTTGGTTGGCCTATGGCCCTTAGCCATGGTTTACACCATGCCCCTAGATGTCTAGATTGTGTCATGGTCAATCAAATGGCCATTGGAACGATTCGTGACAGCAAAACAAAAGTAATGCATCCTACGTGCAGAATTTGTTCTCGGTTGGAACGTTCGGTTGTTTGCTGGTGTGATGCAAATTTTGGCTGGCCTAGAGACCTTAGCCATGGTTCAAATCATTCCTTAGGATGTTGGTAAGAGGTTCTGGTCAGTGGTTCAAGCCCCAATGGCCGCTAGTCTCGAAAACGACGTAAAGAAACGCAAGCATGATGCTGTATTTTGTGGACAGAAACTTGCTGCTGCGGTTCAGTGACTCGTTCGAGTTCTCGGTTGGCTCTTAGCCTATGGCCTTGGACTGGATAGTGCCTCATTGAGTTGGGAATGTCATGTTTTTGACCGTTCGTGATTCGGATCATTTTTGAGGTCATATGAGAATTTACGATGCGATGTGCCAAATTGACTCTCGAAAGAGCGTTTCATGTTTTGGCCTCCATTCACCTAGATTTCTACCCTCCCCATTTTAGGAGCATTATTTCATCATTTTAGACGTATTTTAATCATGACTATACGATGGTTCAGTGTTGGTTCGGGTTGGTTCGGAGTCATGATTAAATACGAAGGCGTTTGGCGTCATTGTCGCATTATCGGATTTAATTGCATTGTTTGGTCAAGTAATAGCTATTGCATATTTTTCATGGCATATGTAGGTTGCAGCGAGCCTGGGAGAGTTCCAATCAGTAAAATTATTACAGGATATTTAATTATGTGAATTAATTATATTACGTGAAAAAATATTCTTTTTTTTTTAGATTTATGCGATATTGCTTGTGGTCACTTTACTATCATGATTAAACCCGGTCGCCAGTTACCGGTTATGGGAGCATTATTAAATCCGGTTGCCAGTTACCGGTCCGGTCGCCAGTTACCGGTCAGTTCAGTTGTTTCACCCAGTATACTGTGGCAGTAGTCTGATCAGACGAACATTATTAAATCCGGTCCGTCAGTTACCGGTCAGCTCAGTTCAGTTCAGTTTATGGACCACTTGCGTAGACCATAATCTCACCAGAAAATTATTACAAGTTATTTCATGACAGGGCTCCAAGGAGCAACCATTTTCATTTATGATTTCCCAGTTCAGTGATGCACGTATTATAATTAATCATGATACGACATTTTTACGATTTGCCTCATGACATGATATTTTCACTTGCATGCAATTTTACTATTTATTTACTTGTTATTTACGATATATGCATGCTGAGTCTTTAGGCTCACTAGACTTGATTGTTGAAGGTACTGATGATGACGAGGCCGAGGGCGGGGACCAGTGAGCTAGCTTGGGTCGGCAGTAGTGGCACCCGAGGACCTCATTTACAGCACTTACCATTTTTTTATGCTCAAACATTTTATCAGTTGTTGGATACTATAACTTGTTATTTTGGCGAGTAATAATTTCTTCCGCTGCTATTTTGAACATTTAAACTTGATTTATCAGTTGATTTTGTGAATGAGGCAAATTTTAATTATTTTAAAGAGAAAATTTTTAATTTTTCCGTAAATTTTCAAACAACGAATTTTTGGGCCGTTATAATATTAATTTATTGGTACCATTTAAATGTTAGTTTGGTTTTACCAACCATTAAAGTGGGAACCTTGATTTAGTATTTACAAATATATAGCACAATCAATATTTGATAACATTTATAAGTTTTGGTATATATACTTATAAGATAATAATATATAACATAATATAAATATGATTATTTAATATATGGAATCATTTTATTAATTGGATTTCAATAATATTCATTAATGTTAACTTTATTAAAATACCAAGAGTGAATCCTTTAATCTCAACTACTTAAATTAAAATTTGAACAATTAAAAATTACCGATTAAAAATTCAAGCAATTAAAAGGAAAAAAAACAAAAACAAAAAAAAAAAAGGACATTGTAGTGGATTTTTAATTACCTCATCTTCTCTGTGGATACGATATTTGAACTCACCGAATTGTACTACTTGTGGACAACCTGTTCTTGGGAGTGCAACAATCAAAGTCACGTCATGTTCTGTATACCAACGCTTCTAAACTCGGTTTGGGCACAGTTCTGATGCAAAATGACCGAGACTGTTGAAAGTGCATGAGAATAATTACCCCACACATGATCTTGATCTTGCAGCAGTCATTTTTGCATTACAGATTTGGAGACATTATTTGTCTGGGGAGAAGTGCAAGATTTTGACTGACCATAAAAGTTTAAAATACTTCTTCACACAAAAAGAGTTGAATATTAGACAACGAAGATGGTTAGATTTGGTGAAAGACTATGATTGTGACATTAGCTACCATCTCGGAAAAAGCTAATGTAGTAGCGGATTCATTGAGTAGGAAGATAGCAGTTATTAATCATTTATCACTTCAGAGACCTCTGCAGTCTGAGATTCAGCGATTTGAGCTTGCGGTATATGCTAGGGGCGAGACCCCTGATCTTGCCTCTATGGCAGTAAAATCGATTTTGAGGGATAGAATCTATGAGGGGCAGTCTACTAACGAGAAATTGCAAAAGTGGAGGTCAAGAGATAAAGCCAAGGGTCGGAAGCTGTATTCTGAAGAGGATGGCATAATGCGATACCGAGATCGACTATGGGTTCCTAGTGGCAATTCTTTGAGGGAAGTCGTTATGAAAGAATCTCATGATAATCCGTACTCCATTCATCCTGTAAGTATAAGATGTATAAAGATTTGCAATTATTATATTGGTGGCCGGGTATGAAGCGTGATATCTTGCGATTTGTATCTGAATTTTTGACATGTCAACAAATAAAAGCAGAGCATCAGAGGCCACGAAGGAAAGTTAAGCCACTTCCTATTCTCGAGTAGAAATGGGAAAATATTACTATGGACTTTTTCGTGGGATTACCGAGGACTATCAAGGGATTTAATATTATATGGGTGATAGTGGATCGTCTTACGAAATCAGCGTATTTTCTACCTATCAAGACGACATTCACTATGACACAGTATGCCGATTTTTATATTCGAGAGATAGTTCGTCTGCATGGGATTCATGTATCTATTGTTTCTGACAGAGACCCGAGATTTACAACATCTTTTTGGAAGAGTCTGCATGCAGCAATGGGGACTAAATTATTATTCAGTACAGCATTCCATTCTCAAACCAATGGTCAGCCTGAAAGAGTTATTCAAATATTGGAGGATCTACTTCAAGTATGTGTGATCGATTTTCAAGGAAGTTGGAAGTCTAAATTACCTCTAGTGGAGTTTACCTACAATAATAGCTATCAATCATTAATAGGGATGGCTCTATACGAGGCATTATATAGGAGAAAATGTAGATCACCCATACATTGGGACAAGGTTGGTGAACGAGGAGAGTTTGGACCGGATTTGATCAAGCACACCGCCGAGTTAGTAGTCAAGATTTGGGATAGGATGAAAACTGCACAGAATTGACAAAAAAGTTATGCCGATAAGCGTCGAAGGGAGTTAGAGCTTGTCGTTGGTGACCATGTGTTTGTGAAAATAGCACCTATGAAGGGTGTTGACTCCAAATATGTGATATGAAGAAAGACCAACACAAATCCTAGGAAGACAAGAAAGGAGACTACGAAACAAGGTTATTCCAATGGTCAAAGTCAAGTGGTTAAATCACTCAGAGGAAGAAGCTACTTAGGAGACTGAGAGGGACATGAGGAGTCGCTACCTGACTTATTCGGTAAGTTCTAATTTCGAGGACAAAATTTCATATAAGGGAGGAAGGAATTGTAAGGTCCAAAAATAAGACGACGTAATCCAATTGCACGCAAATCTAGGAAAATGTAAAATGAATAATTAATTGATTTTAATGGCATGAATTAATTGTGATATGCATGATTACATGTTAAAATAGAATTTTTCTACTAGAATGCATAAAACTTTATTTTTCAAGGTTATTTGAAATGCGATCGAGAAATAGATATCGATGGCTGAAAAAAAATATTTTTATTTTTAAAAATGAGGAGTTTTGAGGTGATTTTATACGCCGAAACATAAATTTTAACGGTATTCTATTTTCAACTAAAATATTATTTTTCGAGAACTCGACTAATAATTTCACGAACTCTCCTAAATGAAGTATTTTAAATATGCACTAATGGGCTTAATGGGCCTATAATATCATGCTAATGAACCCAAGTTTACTCTATACCTTTTATTAAATTAAATAAGCTCATAAACCCAACCCAAAGCCTTATAACTCACAGCCCACTTCCCCTAAACCACACAACTCTTTTCCTCCACTCAAAACACACGCACACACATATCTTCAGCAAGGAAGCATCGGTTTTTCTGAAAGAAAAATTCAGTCAAGGTCGTTCATCGCCGTTCTTCTCATCTCAACGTATTTTCGTGCGTAATATACGCAAAGGCATGCCATAAATATTTCTTTTATCATTTATCACACCATAATATGTGTTTTATTATTGTTTGCATGAAAAACATGATTCCTCTTTGAATATTTTTGTTTTATGCAAATATATGTGAATAAGGTATGAATTTTTGTTCCAAAACTTGACGTGTTATTGCATGAAGGGGCTGCCATCATAGGAACACAAAAAGGGAAGATTTTAAGGGTGTTTAAATATACCTAGGCCACGGTTTAGAGGCTTCACAAGAACAGGAACCGAGCTTGATCAAATTGAAGCTTGTTGATGCACTAGGGTCACGGTTAAGGGTTTAACCATGCATGGCTCGATCAGGGCTTGATTAGCGCTCGGGTCAGGCGTGTTTGAGTGAGAGGAAGAGTCCTAGCCATGATAGGACTCGAGCACAGCGGCTGGGAAGGGGTCCAAGCAAGCTAGGACTCTTCTCGAGCCAAAACGGGAGAGGCTATTGTGCGTGAAGGGTATTGGCTCGGCCAGGGTGGTCAGGGCTGGTCTAGGCTAGGTCACAGAGAGGTCCATGTTTGGTCTAGAGGGTGAGGGCTCGGATGGTGGACTGGGCGAGGAGTCCTAGTGGAGTTAGGAGTCTTTTGCGCAAGGACGTAGGGCTCGTACAGCTTCTTGTTGCGTGCAGGAGGATTGTAGCGGGTCAGGGGCTGGGTCATGGGGTCATGGCTGGTCAATATGGTCCTCAGTTGTTCTGGGAAGGACTTGGCTCGGGGTGGCTCAGGCTCGACTCGAAGAAAACGTGAGATGGCTCGATGGTTTGCTAGGGATGGTTCAGTTTTTAGGGTTTTAAAGGCTAAGGGTCAAATCATGGTCCACGGGGGTCGAATCATGGTTCACGAGGGTAGTTTAGGTATAAAAAGTCTATGTTTAAAATTTGGAAAGAAAATATTAAAGTTTAAATAATTCGGGTTTAAAACGCACTACGAATTAATAATTACTAAATAACTAAAAAGCCACGAATTTAACCTAAATAAAAATATAAGAAAATTAATTTAATCTTAAATAATTATTTGGGATGGTCTAGTTTCAATGAAAGTAAGAAAAAGTTAAAATCGAGAAATTTTACGTCTAGGGGTAAAACGGTCATTTTACACTGGAAAAATAGTAAACGTCATGGCAGTACTGATGTGAATCTCGATACGAATAAATAGCAAACACGATTAAAACGCAATCGCACCCTCTATTTAATTACGATAATAAGACTCGTGTGTTTTCCCGATCTTTTGAATCAAGTAATTGATGTGTTATTCACCTCTAAACTATAAAAGTTTAGCAACAAATAAACACGAGGATAACAATCGAAATTTGATACGAACCTTCGAAGAACGACGCCTACGACAATCCGCACAAGCACGATCGACAAACGCCACAAAGTTATAAACTTTGATAAGTTTGATTTGATTTAACAAAGCTAAAGCCTTGAAAAGTTGAGAGAAAAATCTCACAAGTTTGATAAAACTCAAAATAATATGTGTATTCTGTGTAAAATTTCGTCCAATATGGTTTACATATCAAAAAGATTACTAGAATCTAGTTACCTAATAAAATAAAACTCTAAAGAAGGAAATAATTCGCGCAGAAAACACTAGGCACGGACCCCATGCAGACCTCCGTGTCTGGATCCGTGTACACTCGGTAAATAGACTTCAGTTGGAAACAATGGACACGGACCCCGTGCTCACCTCCGTGTACGGGTCCGTGTAGACTCTGTCTTCGCCAATGTAATAGGGCACGGACCCCGTGCCTGGGTCCGTCGTCGGGTCCGTGTAGATACTGTCAATGGGCACCTCAGGTTGTATAGAGCACGGACCCCGTGTGCAGGTCCGTGTACAGGTCCGTCCAGACTCGGCCAATGCTATTAGTACTTGAATACTATTCCTGTGGTCTTCTAACACACTCCCATGCATCACGACTCCTTCATGCCTACTCATGACTCCTTGTAGTGCCTCCTTGAACTTCTTTAATCGACCCCTCGTGACTGGTCCCTCCGGCAACTGCAAAGGGTCCCATGCTTTCCTTGGGGCTTGACGACCCGTGTTTGCATCATCCTCCCCTTCTTGAAAAGGATTTGTCCTCAAATCTTGCTCATCACCTACATCAAACAACGACAAATCACTAACATTAAATGTAGAACTTACGTTGTACTCACCTGGCAGATCGAGTTTGTAGGCGTTGTCATTGATCCTCTCAAGAACTTGGAATGGTCCATCGCCCCTAGGTAATAGCTTTGAGTGTCGCTTCTCCGGAAACCTCTCCTTCCTCAAGTGTAGCCACACCCAATTACCCTTCTCGAATACCACCTTCTTTTTCCCCTTGTTAGCTTGCTTGGCATATTGCTCATTCCGCTTCTCAATATTGGCTTTGGCCTTTTCATGCAACCCCCTAACAAATTCAGCCTTCTTTTTGCCATCCATGTTTAACCTTTCACTCACAGGTAAAGACATCAAATCCAACGGAGTCAAAGGATTAAAACCGTATACAATTTCAAATGGCGAATAGCTAGTAGTAGAATGCACACAACGATTATAAGAAAACTCAACAAATGGCAAGCAATTCTCCCAATTCTTTAAGTTCTTCTTAAGAATAGCACGTAATAAAGTTCCTAACGTCCTATTGACTACCTCAGTTTGACCATCCGTTTGAGGATGACAGGTCGTAGAAAATAGTAATTTAGTGCCAAGTTTAGCCCATAGTGTTTTCCAAAAGTAACTTAAGAATTTAACATCACGGTCAGACACAATAGTCCTAGGCATGCCATGCAACCTAACGACTTCTATAAAGAACAAATCCGCAATGTTAGATGCATCATCAGTTTTGTGACAAGCAATAAAATGAGTCATTTTAGAAAACCTATCCACTACAACAAATATCGAATCCCTCCCCTTCTTTGTCCTAGGCAACCCCAAAACAAAGTCCATAGAGATATCAACCCAAGGTTCACTCGGGACAGGAAGTGGTGTATATAATCCATGTGATAGTGTCCTAGACTTAGCTTGTCTACAAGTTATGCACTTCTCACAAACACGCTCAACATCACGCTTCATGTGTGGCCAATAAAAATGTTCATGCAATGCACTTAAAGTTTTAGCCACCCCAAAGTGTCCCATCAAGCCACCCCCATGTGCTTCCCTAACAAGTAATTCACGAATTGATGATTTAGGAATACACAATCTATCCTCTCTAAACAAGAAACCCTTATGCAAGTAGAATTTATCATGTGGACCATGCATACAAGTTTCAAACACTTCTTTAAATTCATCATCTAGCACATACAATTCTTTAACAAGCTCAAACCCCAAGATTTTAGATTCCAAAGTAGAGAAAAGCACATACCTCCGTGATAGTGTGTCGGCCACTACGTTTTCCTTACCTTGCTTGTATTTGATCATGTAGGGGAATGTCTCTATGAACGCCACCCACTTAGCATGCCGCTTGTTCAGCTTTTGTTGCCCCTTGAGGTGCTTTAGAGACTCACGATCCGTATGAATCACAAACTCTTTAGGCCTCAAGTAGTGCTGCCACGTCTCAAGAGTCCTCACAAGTGCATAGAACTCTTTGTCATACGTGGGATAGTTCAGCGCTGCCCCATTGAGCTTCTCACTAAAGTACGCCACCGGCCTTCCTCCTTGCATCAACACGCCACCAATACCTACACCTGAAGCATCACATTCAATTTCAAACGTATTAGCAAAATCAGGTAAAACAAGTAAAGGAGCATTAATCAATTTTTGCTTAATGAGATTAAAGGACTTCTCTTGCTCCTCGTCCCAATGGAATGGAACGTTCTTCTTGATCACCGCCGTCATCGGTGCCGCCAATGTGCTAAAATCTTTGACAAACCTCCTATAGAAGCTTGCAAGACCATGAAAACTTCGAACTTGACCAACAGTAGTAGGCGTTGGCCAATCTCGAATAGCACTTACCTTGTCTTCATCAACTTGTATACCATGTGAACTTACCACAAAACCAAGGAAGACAAGTTTGCTAGTACAAAAATCACATTTCTTCAAGTTAGCATACAAATTTTCAGCCCTTAATGTGATTAGCACAAGTTTCAAGTGGTTAACATGCTCATCTAAGTTTTTGCTATATACTAGGATATCATCAAAATAGACCACAACAAATTTTCCTATGTGTGCACGCAAAACATGATTCATTAACCTCATAAAGGTGCTAGGTGCATTAGTTAAGCCAAAAGGCATAACCATCCATTCATATAACCCATATTTAGTTTTAAAAGCAGTTTTCCACTCATCACCTTCTCTTATCCTAATTTGGTGATACCCACTTTTCAAGTCAATTTTGCTAAAATGCAAGACCCATGCAATTCATCTAACATATCATCTAGTCTAGGTATGGGATGCCTATACTTAATGGTTATGTTATTGATTGCCCTACAATCTACACACATACGCCATGATCCATCTTTCTTAGGGACTAGTAAAACGGGCACCGCACAAGGTGACATGGACTCACGCACAAACCCTTTATCTAATAGCTCACTTACCTATCGTTGCAGCTCCTTAGTCTCCTCCGGATTGCTCCTATAAGCTGGACGGTTCGGCAAGGCACTCCCGGGCACCAAATCAATTTGGTGTTCAATCCCCCTCAATGGTGGTAAGCCTTGAGGTAGCTCCTCCGGAAATACATCGTCAAATTCCTGCAATAGTGAAACAATAACGCTCAGAAGGGATCCGGCTATATCACTTGTGTTAAGGAGGATCTCCTTGTAAAGAATTAACACAAGTGGTTCATGTGTGTGCAACAATTGTTTCAACTCACCTTTTTGGGCCATGTATGATTTCTTTTTGGCCTCTTTCCTCTCCTTTTCTCTTCTCTCATTTTCTTTCCTCTCTTTTTTTGTTTTTATGGCTATCTCACTCTTTTGATCACTCTTTTTTTCAGCCACTTCATTTTTGTTTTCAAAGGCCATCTCACTTTTCAATTCACTCCTTTTTTCGGCCTCATCTCTCTTTTTCTTTTTCAATTGGTCCTCCAATACTTGCTTTGAGGACAAAGGAAGTAATACAAAGGATTCTTTCTTTAAAACAAAGGAGTAACGATTTTTGAACCCATCATGAGTAACGTGCCTATCAAATTGCCATGGTCTACCCAACAAAATATGACAAGCATGCATGGGCACCACGTCGCACAAAACCTCATCCACATACTTCCCAATAGAAAAGGACACTAGAACTTGCCTATTTACTTTCACTTCCGCACAATCATTCAACCATTGAAGCCTATATGGTTGAGAGTGTTTTATTGTAGGCAATCCCAATTTTTCCACCATCTCAACACTAGCCACATTAGTGCAACTTCCCCCATCTATGATTACATTGCAAACCCTACCATTCACAAAACACCTAGTGTGGAACAAATTCTCCCTTTGGCTAGCCTCCTCATCCTTGACTTGGGCACTCATGATTCGCCTAGTCACTAGCGCTTCTCCTATAACCGCTCCATATCCCTCATCGGGATCCTCCAACGCAGGCATATCATCATCACTACCCTCGCCATCTCCCTCACTTTGAGATTCATACTCACCATAATCATTCAGAATCATCACCCTTTTATTAGGACATTCACTAGAAATATGTCCTAATCCTTGACACCTAAAACATCTAACATCTCTAGATCGAGTGAGAGGAGTTTCAGATTTACCTTGGACTCCTTGCTTAGGCGCCTCTTGTTTGGTCTCAAATTTGGGCTTGGCCACCACCTTGTTCTCCTCACGCTTCCCCACATTTGATCTCCAAGAAGATGATGCACCCCCAGTTTGACTGGTACGGCCAACCCCACGCCTTTTGAGTTGTTGCTCCACCTTTATGGCCATCTGCACCATCTCGTCTAGATCCAAGTAGTGCCGAAGCTCCACTTGATCTTGAATTTCCCTGTTCAAACCACAAACGTGCCATGGTCGCCTCACTATCCTCCTCAATATTTGCCCTAATCATGACTACTTTCATCTCCTTATAGTAGTCCTCAACACTCTTAGCTCCTTGCCTCAAAGTTTTTAGCCTCTTAAACATCTCTCTATAATAGTGATTGGGCACAAACCTTTTTCTCATGACCCTCTTCATCTCATCCCAAGACTCAATGGGTCTCTCATTATACCTCCTTCTAGTGGTCACTAATTGATCCCACCAAATGAGAGCATAGTCTAAGAATTCAACCACCGCCAACCTCACCTTCTTTTGTTCGGAGTAGTGGTGACATTAAAATACGAACTCTACCCTCTTTTCCCACTCTAGGTATGCCTCCGGGTCAGATTTCCCATGGAACGATGGAATTTTCATCTTAATACTACTCATGTGACCATCTTCCATAGTCTCCTCATATCTACCCCGCATGGCTTCCCTTTTGCCTCTCCCAAATCCTCTACCTCTTCCATTCTACCCCAATTCTCATTTTGACTCTCATCGCCTCCTCCCAGATCATATTCCTCATCATCTCTACCCAAATCCCTAGGCTTAGGTTTACCCCCACTAACACTAACCTCAAGTTTATCCAACCTCTCATGCAACGACTCCATTTGGGTCGTCATCATCCTACTAAATCCCCAAACAACTCATCTATTTGGGCCTTAGACAACCCCGAATTCGAACTACCTCCTACCTCCCTCTCCATTTAATGTCAATTTGTACCTGCAAGAAAAGGTTAGTAGAAATAAAATAATCCTCACCCAAATGCTCACGGTCACTCCAAAGAAATTCACTCGTCTTTTCTCACAATTTTGTTTGCTCACAACAAATACTTACCGTTCACTTCAAAGAAAAGTCACTCGCACTCAAGTGTATCACTCAAATTTTGAGAGCTCTCTTGGAAGTGCTCAAGCTTTGTATTCTTGGTATATCAAACAATCAAGGTTCAAACTTGTGAACAAATGCGACCGACTCACTTGGACTGTGTAGACAAGAAATTCGAATATAGGGAATATATTTTTTTTTTTGACTGTGAGAGACAATTGAATATGACTCTCTAAGGGAATAGAATAATATACCAAAACAATTGTGTAGGCAAATTTTCGAAATTTTGTATTTTTTTTTTTTGGCTGAGTACAACTAGAAAATCCCAAAAAAAAATGAAGAAAATTGACCTAATTTTCGAGAAACAATGTTTCACGAAAATTGAATAACGATAGAACGAAACAGATCTGAAAACGATTGAAGAAATAACGCAGATCTGAAATATAACAAGATAACTTACTTGATTTCAATAAACCTATGCTCTAATACCAAATGATGTGAATCTCGATACGAATAAATAGCAAACACGATTAAAACGCAATCGCACCCTCTATTTAATTACGATAATAAGACTCGTGTGTTTTCTCGATCTTTTGAATCAAGTAATTGATGTGTTATTCACCTCTAAACTATAAAAGTTTAGCAACAAATAAACACGAGGATAACAATCGAAATTTAATACGAACTTTCGAAGAACGACGCCTACAACAATCCGCACAAGCACGATCGACAAACGCCACAAAGTTATAAACTTTGATAAGTTTGATTTGATTTAACAAAGCTAAAGCCTTGAAAAGTTGAGAGAAAAATCTCACAAGTTTGATAAAACTCAAAATAATATGTGTATTCTGTGTAAAATTTCGTCCAATATGGTTTACATATCAAAAAGATTACTAGAATCTAGTTACCTAACAAAATAAAACTCTAAAGAAGGAAATAATTCGCGCAGAAAACACTAGGCACGGACCCCGTGCAGACCTCCGTGTCTGGGTCCGTGTACACTCGGTAAATAGACTTCAGTTGGAAACAATAGGACACGGACCCCGTGCTCACCTCCGTGTACGGGTCCGTGTAGGCTCTGTCTTCGCCAATGTAACAGGGCACGGACCCCGTGCCTGGGTCCGTCGTCGGGTCCGTGTAGATACTGTCAATGGGCACCTCAGGTTGTATAGAGCACGGACCCCGTGTGCAGGTCCGTGTACAGGTCCGTCTAGACTCGGCCAATGCTATCAGTACTTGAATACTATTCCTTTGGTCTTCTAACACACTCCCATGCATCACGACTCCTTCATGCCTACTCATGACTCCTTGTAGTGCCTCCTTGAACTTCTTTAATCGACCCCTCGTGACTGGTCCCTCCGGCAACTGCAAAGGGTCCCATGCTTTCCTTGGGGCTTGACGACCCGTGTTTGCATCAAGTACCCTGAATACTGTAAACTATGTTAATATGTTTATTTTAAGTGTTTATGGAATTTTATAATGAAACTTTAATTCTAAAAGACGTGTTGCATGCTTGGTTTAAAAGAAAAATGATGTGTGTGTGTATATATATATATATATATATATATATATGCATGAATTTTTATAAGTGATGAAATATGAAACGTTGGAGGAGGTGAAGTGATTGTGACTAATACGATGATACGATGATATGTAAGGCCAATGCTTAGTTGACAGGTGAGAGTGTCGCTGATGTCCTCACCGCCCAGTACTATGGTTACACATAGATGAATCCATCGACCTTCAGCTAATACGAAAGTCACAATTAACAATCTAAATTCAACGAAAAGAAAAAGGTATAGGTATATGATGAAATGGAATATGTTTATGATAAAAGGAAAATGTTTATGATTATGCATGTTCATGAAATGTTATGTTAAGTAAAGTATTTTCGTTGTTGCATGTGATTGTATATGTATTACTCGTTCTTATGGTTACGGTTTGCTGAGTTAATAGACCCACTAGGTGTGATCGATACAAGTGAGCATGATGTTGATGTTGTTAAGGGACTTGATGCTTGATCTTGCTGAACTGAAGATGCACATAACCCGAGGACCAGTGCTAGTTTTCCACATTTATGATTTAAAGTTTATGTTAAAGCATTGCTGAGCATTGAATAACCATTAATGCAGCTCTTCTTACGGGTAAAGAAGGCTTATAAGTTCCTCAAATTTTCTTTGTTTACAAGTTGCAACATCCTCATCCATGCAACTCAGAGCTTACGCATCCAACCTAATTTGATCCCACCCTCTGGGACATAAAGATGCAACCATTCGTCTAAATAATATCCGTTATGAGAATGGGTAGAAGAATTATTCTCTTCCTATATCAAGTTTGCTTCTTTGGCGGGAAATGTAGTCATACGAAAGAAATAAAAAGATCGATAAAGAGCTTCGTGGACTGTTTTTCAGTTAAAAAAAACTGTAAGATGTGTAATGGTATCATTATCGACCTTTTATAGGGCTTCATGCTATGAGAAGGAAAATACATTTATATACATCCACATACTATTAGACTATAAAAATCAAATTACAACCACAACCGACTAGCAAAATTGACAAATAGTTTCAGTCCAATAGATAAATGAGTAGATAAATATTTTTGCTTCTCTTGCTAAAACATGGATGACTACTTAATAGCTTAACCCCGCATAAGTTAAAAACTATGTACTTTCTCATTTTTACCTACAAGGGCTACTTCCATCACACAAACAATAATTTGTACTCACTGGACCTATGTTGGACTCGTTTTTCGTGAGTATACATGAGTTGCCTCTTCTATCTCAGGACTCTTCCTGCTTCTGTTTTGTTTTGTATTAACATGCCACCCAATTTTCAGACATCGGCATATACGAGTAAGCCCGAACTAAAGATGATGCACCACTAGACATTGAAGATCATGCTGCTCAGATTCAGTTGTCACTAGGCATTGTTTACAGAGTTATTTTTATTTACTCCTTGCAACTCCATTGGAGAATTGGTGATACTGCCCACTGAGCCCAAAGTCTGTGAACTCACATGTGGACTAGCTGGACAGGCTTCTGGATTACCGGTACTCATTGGATGAATAGCCCCTGAACTCAATTGTGGGCTCATTGGAGTTCTCTGGCTTATCTGCTGAGGACTGGTCTGTTGTTGTTGCGGTTGCTGCTGCTGGGGTTGAGTCATTTGATGGGGTATTCCCATGCCTGAAGGTGAACCCACCGGTGGAGGCAAAACAACAGCTCGCAATGGTGATGTAGTTTCTTGCTGCAGCTGTAACTGCTGTTGTTGCAGCTGTTGCTGCTGCTGCTGCTGTTGTAGTTGCAACTGTTGATGTTGCAACTGAATCTGCTGCTGTTGTTGTTGTTGTTGCTGCTGTTGTTGCAGGAGCTGAAGTTGCTGCTGCTGGTTCATGTAAATATTCATTCCTGACATCAACTTTGGGGGACCCATGGCTCCCATTGACGTGCGCTGCATCTGGTTGATATTAGCTCGGTTCAGAGTAGAGCCCAGCATTGAAAGACCAGCAGATCCTGGGTGAATCTGTCTGGCTCCAGGTATACCTCCAATACTTGATTGTGGGCTACCCAAAATATTTGATCTGTTTTGTGCTATCTTCATCTTGAGAAAAGCAGCCTGTGCTGGTGTAAATGTCCCAGAACGCATAGCATTGCTAATATTTGAAGCCTGGGTCAGATTCATAGGGCTCTGGTTCATGCTACCCACATTTGATATAGGCCCTATCGGTGTAGAAATACCAGTTCCACCCAATCCCCTAACACCCCCTATTGTCATGCTACTGTTGCCCAAGCCTCCCAGCCCAACCATGTTATTGCCAATATTGCTCATACCTACAGTACCAAGGCCATTCATCATTTTCCTCTGCATTTGTGACTGCTGTTGCTGCTGCTGTTGTGGTTGAAGCTGTTGCTGTTGCTGCTGCTGCAACATCTGCAGTTGCATAGATGAAGGCTTATTTGCCATGGGAGCACCAATCTGCATATTTGCATTCTGAGCTATATTATTCAAATGTTGCATTGAATTTGCAGGAAGTATCATAGGCGATCTTTGGAACTGGGGATGATGCTGTTGCATCATGGAGTGCTGTTGTGGTTGTGGTTGCTGCTGCAAAGCAGGTGCTTGTTCAGGTTGCTGAGGTATGGAAGGCAATGAAACACTAGGCATGAGTCCTTGGGAGATTTGCAACGCCTGAGCATTTCCTGGAGGTAGCATTCTCGGGCCTTGTACATTCTGCATTGAGTTTACTGATGCATTGACATTGTTGCCAGGTTTGGAGATATCATGAAGTGGCTGACCAAAAGCTCCAGAAAACTGCTGCATCTCAGATGCAGAACTACCAGGTGGAATTCCAGAAGCATCAAGTTGACTGATTGACGCATTAGTCGTTCGAACTGGTTTTGGTTGGACATGATCCTCAATATGATATCCATCACGTTCCATCTGCAAAGGCATGTATCGTTAACCAAATGTCATTAGCTTCTATACTTGAATGGACAGCAGTAAATGGAATGATAGACCAAACATACCAGAGAACAGAATTGTGCTGCCAGTAGATCAGCGGTGTGCTGCAGTAGTTAAGAGACATTAGTAAACAACACATCATGAAGATCACAAAGGAATATCCAATTGAAGGATCGTGCTTCTGTGGCCAAGTCAAGAACAGAAAACTTAATGTAAAGAATCATATCCTACAAGTTTTTGGTTTTCATTTATGTATTATGTAAAATTACATCGACTCCCAGAAATTAGGCATAGCATGTTAAAAACTATCATGCCTCCTTGTCCTAACACTTGTACACCTTGAAAAAGTTCCAGTAGAAGTGCATAAATGCGCATTAATGGCAAGTGTAGTGGCTGAAGTTTTACAAAGGATAAAGTATATTTATATAAATAGCCCAGGCCTCAAGATTGTTGATCAACGGTAAACGGTAATCGTGTATGTTATTGTTTGGTAGAATTGGAAAATGGCTGGAACGATAGAATTCTCTTAACGGGAAGCTAATTTACCAAGTTCGCAACGTCGAGGAAAATTATGAAAGCAACAACTTTTAAGGATTTTTTGTGATTATGCAGTTGAAAAATCAGTCGTGTTTTACTTAATTTTGATTATAACCCTCCCGATTATTGGATTAGATGGATAGGTACACAAAATGTCAAAGCATTCCACTATCCTGAATTGTGCACAGCAGGTTGCAAGCTTTTTCTCTAAATATAATTTTTTCATCTTTTCTTTATTTTTAAAAATAAGTCAACGTATCATGCAAAATGAATAATTCCTTGAAAAACAAGAGGCATCTGCTATGTGGAAAAGCATATCCACATTGCTAAATGCAGAAATTTTCAATATAACAGAAAAATAGGATATCTCTTCGGTTTCATGTAATCAAAAGACAGAGGGCATCGCTTTAACAATGATTATGTACCTTAGCAAGAAAAACGAAGAAAATATCAGAAGACTTAAAAGTTCGTACTAACCTAAAAGCCGTTATACTGTACCACAACAAATTGTTATTTGAAAAGAACAGAATGGTACATCACAATCTATCCCATGCACCAAAACAAACAAAAACATATGCGAACTCACAGTATTGGGCAACGTTGGGAGGTAATCCTCTCCGTCCAGGTACTCATCATCCTCTATTTCTCCCACGCAATATGCCACTTCATCATTTGGCTTCTCTGACAGGATCATCCTAGTTCTTGCCTTCGGAACATATTGTAAGCCATTGCCTGACAGATACCACTTGAGATTATCAGCACAATTAAAAGAAATAAACTGATTTTTTCATAATCTGTAAGACAACAAACCTTGAATAACGCGCTCTGTCTGCAAAAAGTTCAAGATCCTTGTCTTGAAAACATTCATATTGCCTCCTACTAGCGACTTTGACAATGGCATTTTACAGGTTTTATCATTCAAATTCTCATTGCTGGATTCACTGGAGAGCTGTAGCAGAAGTTGTTGACTAGAAAATGCATTAGGTTTCCTGATTGGATACTCATCAACCTTGTTCTTTTTACGGTTGAGTTCACACCTGAAACAGGGACAATGGTATGAACAAAATCTGATAATATGGGATCATAAAACTGCTACATGAAAAGAAAATCTCACACAAAAATCAATATTCATATTAATTTTGAAAAACAAAATGGACCAATCTATATAAACCATAATATCTAAAAACAACAGAAAGAAACTTCTGCTATGTATTTGCATAGAAAAAGGGCACATATTAACGCTAGCACACGTTTTCATAGTTTCCAAGACCTTGACAATGATTAGACTGGGGTTTGGGGATCAGTGAAAGGAATAACAAATATCATAATTTTAAGAATGATGATATCCCAAGGAACGTGAGTCAGTCTCTAGTCTCAAAACATTTCATATCCCAAGGAAGGAGAGCCAGTCTCTGGCATCAAAAAACATCAACTGTAGATTTGTCCCATCTTCATTCTCCTAAATATTCACGAGTTGCCCAAATTGAAATAATTGTCGACCTGCTATTCAAAAACTTGTGCTTGATCTAACAATTGGACAAACAGAAAACTCGTGAATATAAAACTAAAAATGCTCAACACAGCAGCCTGATTGACAAAAATACCTCGTTGACACCATTTCAATCTTTGAGAACCTCTCAAGCATTATTTGATCGGCAAAAGGTTGATTTCCTACAGGAGGGCTGCTCGCATTTATTGGAACACTCATATTGCTAACACTGGCTGGAGAACCAACTCCACTTATAGCAGGTGTTTTAGGAACAGAATTGGATCTACGTTTTGCAGCAGCTTGTGACTGATTTTTCCGTTGTATGGATTCATTAGCACTAGTCGTTAACAATGGGTTACCACCAACACCAACAGAAGGAACAGATGTGACTGCTGATTTATCCTTTTGGGAAGATATTAATCCACTAGTTACCACTCCTCCAAATTGAGGGCCAATTGAACCACTGGAAAATTCTCCAGATTTTGACGATAAAGGAGATTGAGGCAAGGCTCCAGCAGATAAACGAGGACTTTGAACAAATTTTCGCTTTTGCAAAGAATCCTCCTTCCTAGAATTATTTTCAAGAGGCTGACCAAAATTATTCCATGGAGATTGAGGGAAACCAGATCTCATGAATTGTTGGGGCATTCTTTGCTGTAATCGTGACTGCTGGGATTCAATTCGAGTTGATTCTGATTCTCCCATGTGCATACGACTGAGCTCTGGCTTGTCCAATCTCTCTGTCTCAACAGGTTCTTCCTTCAAGCCATATCTTAGTCCATGTTGCCCAATAGAGAATGGAATGACAGCGCCTTCCTGAATTAGACCTCCTTCAAAGACCTGCTGGGAGAACTTTTGCAGACCATTGTGACTATACTGAATTCCTCTTGAGATTGCCTGCTGCTGCATCAATGTGTTCTTCCAGTGTAAATCAGGTCCATGAATGTTGTCGGGTTGCGCTCCTGCATGTTGTGTATTGCCCTCCACATCCGTATGCCACAGCTTAGACTTTTTGTTCGTAAGTGGAGATGATTGACCATCTGGATTTTCTCTCTTACCATGAATAGAGGCAGCACCATTGTCAGAAAATGGAATCATACCCTGCCCACAAGGGGAAGCTGCTGATGAATTCAAAAGAGCTCCAGACATGTGGTCCTTCAGATTTCTCGGGCTCGCATCACCACTTTGATACTTATACTGGTTCGATACCAGAAGAGAATCCATATGAGGGCCATCAGACCCAAAGCTGTTGTTCCTTAGAGGGAGCATAGTGCTTGACACATTATTTTGGGTATTCAAGTTCTCATGGGTAGGCTGCTGAACCAAAGATCCCAAGTCTCCCAACCTTGAGCTATCAGGAACTCTATCATTACATGCCTTTTTTAAGTGATTATTATCGGCTGAAAATACAGAAACTTCAGAAATATGTCTCAATCTTTTCCTCCGCATGCTACTTAATGCTAGATTTAACTGCACATAAATACGTACTAGTCAAATAACATAACGTCCTTATAGCGATAATTAAAGAAATCAAGTCACTTGAACAAACCTTAGCGGTTACTAGGTTGTCACAGAGTCTATCCAGCTGCGGTGTGGGGTCTAGGTAAAGCTGAGGTTGTAGGGCCTTTAAAATCCGGGACTCCACTTCCTAAACCCAAATGTAATGACCACATGTAAGGAAACTCTTCTACTGCATGGAGAGAGAGAGAGAGAGAGAGAGAGAGAGAGAGAGGATCACTCACCATCAGATCACCATAGGTCCAACAACTTTTGGAAATAGCAGGAATATCCTTGACTACATTTTCTAGAGACATCCTAAGACAAACTCTATAAATGACGGGAATACCATCCCCAGAAGCCATTCTACTATGTTCTGATTCAGAACAGCAATTCTGATAATCACGCACCTTCAATTTGATTACAAAAATCAGAAACTGTTAATATGTAAATAAGTAAATTAAGCAGACTAGGCATGCAATAAGAATTCATCCGATGGTCTAAAATGGACATATAATAGGAAATATAAACAGAAACTGAGGATAATAGGGAAACAGCCAAAGCAATGCTCCAGAAGGTAAAAATGGAAGATGGAAGGAAAGGAATTTAATAGAGTCACCAGAAAGAGCCATTAGGAAATATTTTGAGAATAATTTATTCAGGATAATATCCTCAGATTTTGTAAAATGGGGAGAAAGTAAACACACAACAGAAATTTCCGGACACAACGGAAGGCATTCTGACATCCTATAGAGCATATAGATAGCCTGTGAGCAAATCTCAAGCACAATAACTGAATGATCAACCAATTGAAGCAACAATGATTCTATACAGGTATTTCAGTGTGGACAATCAAGTACACCATAACTATTCTAAAGCACTTCAAATCTTAACTGCAGTTAATTTACCTCGCAGACTAGTGTCCCATCAACATACTTGCACGGTATATCATCCAAAATATCTCCTGGCAAGTGTCCAGACTCAATTGCCTCAAATTAAAAGAATGCATGTGTAAGATAAAAGAATCAAGAGGAAAAATACAGATTGAAGCTAATGTAAAGGTATCACAGCTGCAACAAAGAACTTGAGCCCGAAAGAACTGCAGCTCAGATAAATATGCTAACAAGCCAAAATGTTAATGATACCTTAGAGAGCTGCAAGCTTTTGGAACTTTAATAACCAGTTTAGAATAAAATCAATATATTTGACATTTGAAATGATGGTCAATACATCTTTATGCTAGCTGCAAGCTTGTACAAATTTTATGATCCATGTAGACTAAATCTAATATATTTAATATGACAAATGATTATTGATACATCTCTTTGGCTTCAAATTTTTTCAGACACAAATTGAAAAAATGTATTACATTAAATAAATAAGCTCTTATATATAATTTGCTAGCTGGGAGTAAACTTTTAATAGACTATAAAGTCTGGAGTTCAAATTACAGATTAAGCATTCAAAATTTGACAAACTGTATGCATTTGCAATGAAACTAAAAGGCATTTGCCCCAAAAAAATTAGGTCTTTGAGAAGAAAGTCAATACAGAACGAAAAGAAAAGAATCCATGCCTTAGTTAAGCCTTCATGAAATCCAGTTGAATTGAATGTGATATAAGTACATGGCCCCTCATTCCATACTCATGTCGTCCATTGATGACGCCATATTATTGACCACTCAAATATATAATTCCAACAACTAAGTTTCATTATATCATACTGCGAATTATTGAAGGGTCCTCTAACACTGAACTTAAGTACAAGAATTCATAAATGAAGCACATTTATTTGCAATTTCACACATGGTTCCTCCTAAGTGCAATGATAATTCAGCTCATCGGACAAGCAATGATAATTCAGCTCATCGGACAAGCTTCACTAAAACTTTTTCGATAAGCTTCAAAATTGAGTTAGTGATAAAAGAAAAGGATTGACTTGTTCAGAAAACAGTAGCATCCAAACATACATTATGCAGAAAATATGCAATGTGCTTAAAGTCGAACGAAATAGAACACGAAAACCTTATCACCTACCGTAAATAGAGTCTCTGATGCTCGATCATATGGATGCAAAAATTTAGGAATTTCAATGGAAGGCTGGCGACCAGATTCATTCTGAAAAAAAATATGTAGAGGTTAAGCCAACTTGAAATGAAAGGATGTAGCAGAAAAACACATTTTCTACGTGCACATTTTCATTTCTTCTGCTGCGTCAAACTCGATTAGATAGACTACAAACCTCCATGGGCTTCCCAACTGTATAACCATTTGGAAAAAGGCCAACCGTGAAGGATACTTCACGATCTGAGAAAAACAGTGAAACAAGAAAAAGTAAATCACAAAAGATAAAAATTGCATGTTTAGAAGGGAAAAAACGTAAGAAATATGGGATGATAAAATAAACTCTAAGTGGCTCTGAATCAACGCTTTAAATTGGCTCGTTTGGGAGATATGTCATCTGAATTGAAAAATGGGTTGCACTTGATCCAACCCTACTTTAAAGGAATTCACAGATTCCTTTTTGGTGTTTCGTTGCACAATGTTAAGAAAAACAGATTACACAATGACTGATTGCACCATGATTATTAAGTACTATTATTGTAATAATGATTATAAAAATGAAAATTTAACAGCATCGTATTATACACGTATCAATTCATGGCTAATAAAAAACAATAATTGGTTAAAAGACACAATCAATTTGCATTTGCACAAGCCAAAATATATTTAAGCATGTAACGAACATAGTATTTTTGTGTTTACAAGAATGATATTTGAAATATATTTTATGCATGTACAAACATAGTTGATATGCAATGTAATTGAATTGTAACTTAGATCAAGAAATGATTAAAATGATCATAAGTTTATGTTTGAATGGGTTATTTTAATCTATTCATTTGGATATTGAATTCATTTGCTATTGTGCACATAGAAATCATTCATTGTGTGTGGCTTTTCGAGACTTTAGTCTTTGATTCCAGATTAAAGAAACGAGAAATCCATTTGAATTGGAAATTCATGGCTCGTGATTTTTTTACAATCAAATTCTGTGTATTTTAAGAAAAATGTTTCCTCACGGCCAAATGGGGGCGGAAGAAAAAGACATCAGCTCACCAAAGATTTCAGCAATGCCCTTGTTCTCATTGGCCTTTTCCTGCAGAGAAAGACAGAATTTATCGCCATAAAAAATTAATTGAAAATTAGTAATTTAGTAGTGCTCATTGGCCATTTCCTAAACTAAATAGGCGTAATTAATCACCAATGTCAATGCATCCAACAAAACATCTTCATAAACGAATAAAGGTTTCTCCAGTAACATCTACACTCAAACAATCACATAACAACACAAAAATGCAAAAAAAAAAAAAAAAAAAAAGCCTATGGAAGGGTAACAGCAAAATAAAGTAAAAGCCCGTAAAAAAAAAGTAGATGCCGAGCTCGTTCTACATAATCACAAATCAAATAATCGAAAAAATTTACGACAATGAATTGTGACCAAAATTTCCCAAATTTGGTGTTAAAAAAAATCTTTTAAATCGCTTCACGTACATGTGCATCCACTACACAGATATTATCTCATAAAAAGCATACCGCGAGCTTCCTCGCAGGAGAGGGAGCACTCTTCCTTTGAGACGTCACATTTACGACATCTTTCTGTTCTTCTTCCTCGGCGGCGACTGGCGGTACGGGTTTGGACCGAAACCTCTTGCCGATCTTAGACAGCTTGAACGAAATCCCCATATATTCGGGGATTTCTCGTGGAATTCGAACTCGTTAATCAAGAATTGAAGCTCAAATTCGATCTAACTTGTTAGTTGTATCGTTTTCTCAAAATTTAAAATTTCTATAGAATTTCCGGTTTTGACAGGCAAAACCATTGGGATTGTGGATCCTACGCCGTGGTGTTTATTAAAAAAATTTCTTGAGCTATTATTAATGTTTGAATTAATATCAGAAAAATCCAAGCGGTTTTATTCAATTTAGAGATTTGATTATTTTTTATTTGTTTTAAAATTATAGATTTTTATAGATTTAATAGATTTTTATTGATTTTTATGGAATTTTATAGATTTATACGTGGATTCATTTATACTTTTTTTTATAGATTTTTGTGATTTTTTTATAGAATTTTATAAATTTTGTATTTAATTATAACATATTATTTTTATTAATTTTTTTGAATAAATAATTAATTGACATATATAACATATTCAGTTTGAAATAGTTTTCAAATATTCATATTAATAAATAAATTTACTTATTCAAAAGTTAAATCATTTAATTTTTACATATGTATATATGTGGGTTTGTATGTATGTTTGTAAATTTTTAAAAAATACATTTTATTGATTAATTTGTAACTTTATTTTTTAATCGAATATTATTTATCATTGTGTGGATACAATTTTGTATAGAAATTTTATAGCTTACATATTAACTGAAAATGCTAAAAAGAATTTAAAAAATCATGGTTGTTGCGAGGCTATTCAATTATTAAGAATTAAGTTGCGTTTTTTTGGATCTTCTTTTATTATTATTGAATATTACATTAATTTGTATAAATCATAAACAAAAAATTACAAAATTAATTCTAGAATTCAAAATTTCTTATGATATTAAAATAAAAAATTATTAAATGAACAATCAGCCAAAAAATGAAAAATTTGAAAGGAAAGATAAAAATATATATATAGACACATTTCGAAAATTTGAGAGAATGATAGAGATAGATGAGATGAGAGAAGATAAGAAGATATGTGATGTGAAGCCTTGAGAGAATGATAGAGATAGATGAGAGGAGAGAAGATAAGAAGATATGAGATGTGAAGCGACAGAGGGAGAAATAAAAATAGCTCGTGTATGAGTTAGAAGTTTTAAAAATCCATCCAAATCTTTGGGTTGAACCTAATACAATTTTTGACAATTTATAGTTGTACTTTAGGCTTTAATGCTTGTATATTAATTAATTTCATGAATTTATTAAAAGTTTATTGAAAATTTGAATACCTCTAGACTTTTATAGAGTTTTTAAAAGTCAAAGTTGAATACCACTTGATTTTTAAAACTCTATGAAAGTCTATTTTGAATACCAATAGACTTTTATATAGTATGGAAAAGGCTTAATTGAATACCTTTAGACTTTTAAAATCTACAAAATCATTAAAAATCAATGAATCTCCTATATTGAATACACCCCCTTAAAACTCATGAAATATATTAAACTATACATTTTATAAAAAAAATCTACTCAATTGTATATCTTCTTCATAAATTGAGAGATCTATTTATAAAATTTCTCTAAAATAATCCAAAATAATTACATCATTATATACATCATCACACACTAATTTCAATATTTTCAACTCTTATTTTCAACATTTCCCCTTGTGATATGATCATCATATAATGATTATCTTTATTACGTGTTTTTATACTGTTTTGTTAAAAACTTTACTAGAAAAAACATATCGGGATAAAAACCATAGTAAGGAAAAAAGAGTGCAGTCATGTAAACTCCTCTTCATGTTAACACGAACGGTTCTTCACAAATTTTGTGATTGCGCATCACAATGTTATATATATTCTTTCTGAATATTGTCGTAGGAAGTGCCTTTGTGAAGAGATCTGGAGAGCTTTTACTTGATTGAATGTAACGAATATCAATATTTTTATTCTTCTCAAGCTCTTAGGTGAATGCGAAGAACTTAGGGGAATATGTTCTGCGCTTTTTATGCATCCTTCTGTCATTTGAGTAACACATGCAGTATTATCTTCATATAGTATCACAGGTTTCTTGTTAAATGATAATCCGCATAAGATTTGGATTTTTTGGGTCATTGATTTTAGGCACACACATTCACGGCTTGCTTCATGTATTGCAATAATCTCGGCGTGATTTGATGAAGTTATTACGAGTGTTTTTTTCTGTAACGTCTACTCATTTTAAAATTTTAATGAACACGTTTTTTTAAATGCAATGGCCGAAACCATGCCTACATAAATTCATAAAATTCGAAACATGCATTTTGTGAATCATCCCACAGCTGAATAAAATAACTACAGTTAAAATTATGAAAAGAGCAATCAACCTAAACAATTTACCATTTAAAAATATAAACGTCAAACATATAAAAATATGTTAAAACCCTCAAAAAAAATAAAATCATCAACCACTTAAAAAGCTGTTTAAACAGGTTCCCATAAAATCATATTCTTGCAGAATAATACAAGGTCCTCGAGTTAACGTGCGCCACCAGCTCCGCCCGTTCAGTCATCATCGCCTCCAGTCTCCTCATCTAAAAGCTCATATGCATCATTCACACCTAGTGAGTTTAACGTCTCAACACACCTGTAACGTTATAACAAATACATATACATAACATGCAACAACGAAAAGTACTGTAATCAATATACATTTCATGATTTTAAAAGTGTAAACGTAAACATAACATATCATAGTATAGCGTGTCAAAACATGTCTCAAAATATCATCATATACGTATACATTTACTTTAATTGAATTTAGTTTATTAGTTGTGACTTTTGTATCAGCTCTAATCGTATCAGCTCCATTTGATGGAGCCATCTACATATAACAGTGGTACTCGATGGCGAGGACATCAGCAACGGCATTTCCCAGTCCACCGAGCCTTGGCCTCAGCTCATAATATCTCATATAACTATCAGTCACTACCAACTCTCATTCTTCAAAAACGTCGTCGTTTTCATCACTTATCAAAATCATGCAGATACGTAATTTCCCTTAAAACCAAACATGAAACGTTTTTTTTTGCATAATTTCATAAAAATCATGTTCGTGATACGGAAATATTTAAATATAACATGCCAAATTATGCTCTGGGCGCTGCTAGTGATAAAAACTCGACTCGGTGCAAAATGACCATTTTTCCCATGGAAATCCAAAATGAGTATTTTACCCCTGGACCTTAAAATTTCGACTCGAAGCTTACCAAACATCTTAAAACATCACAAACCATATTAATAGCATTTCTTAGACGTAAACTCGAGCATGTTTCAAAGCTTAAACGATTCGTCTTAAAACTTGGACCGGAGTCTCCGTTTTAACTCGAATTGACTCGGGAACTTAACCAAATTTCTCCCAACTCGAGCCTACATGACCAGCCTCTAAACCACTTATTTCAAACAACTTAGGACCTAGAAACCATGCCCAAAGATTGCTGAAAATTTCCAGCGTATGCATACTCGAACCCTAACGCACCACGTTCGCAATTATTCGATCCTAGGCCCTACCGACTCAGACCAGCCTTGAACCAACCCTTCCTAGCCCACCTTAGGACCCTTTTATACCGACCAATCCCAAGCTCACAACCCCTTGCACTTGCGTCCATTGTTTCACCAAGAACCAACCGATCTAGCCCCCAACTTATCTTAGCTTCGCTCCCTGCGTTGTCACCCTATCAACCGACTATGGATCACTCCGAGGTCTTGTCCTGGACCATTCACGTCCCAAAACAACCTCTGGAATGAGCCATGTTTGGCTACACCGTTTCCATTACCCGATCTAACCGCCATGCGTTTCCTAGTACCCAAATGAGCGGCTTCTCTCCCTTAGACATGAACCGAAGCCCTCTCAAGCTTATCCACCATAGAGCTCGACATGTTGGTCCCTAAAAAATGTAGAGCAGAAGTCCCCCTACACAATAGTTCAAGAAAAGTGTGAGTATGAGCAAGAACATGTGTAATCTTGAACAACCAAATGCAAAAACGTTTTGACATGAAATATATATAAAACCTTCATACATGGCACACATAACAACATAAATACAACATGAATGATGAGTAAAAAAGATACATGGCGTTCCTTAATGTTTAGACGTTTGAAAACTCGAAGATCTACGCGCGGGACATGAACCGGAGAGGCAAGGAGAAGCTTTTCTTGAAAAATATTAGGGGGCGTGACTTGCTGCTAAAAGGAGGAAATGAGACGATGTTTTTCATGTGAGAATGGCTGCTGGAGGATAAGGTGGGCTGCCAAATGGTTTTAAAATAGGTTTAGGGTTGCTAATGAGGACTTTTTAACCACTATTATCACTATTAAAACCGCCTATAAGGTTTTTACAACAAACAACAACCTTAATAACGGTGTAAATAAAAATTGATCTTCAAATCTTTAGCTTTAAGCAGCGAGTTGTGAACTCTGCTTTTCGTATGCCTTTAAGGTTCTTTTAGATCTTTCTAAATGTGGATATATAAACCACTATTTATAAATAGGATTAATATCTGGATCTTTTAATCGATTTTCAAGACTCTCGATTTGAGTTTTTATTAATTTAATTTTATTTTTTAAGATCAAAAGATAATTTACAGATGGCATGATATAATCGAAAGGAGGATCATAAATATAATCATAAGATATATACTTACATGATCTTACAGAACTATTAGAATGGAAAGCTAGAGAGAATTCTTCGAAATATTAGACTTTGTATTAAGAAATAGAAAGTGGTATTTTTTGGTGTGTGGATCACAAGGGGAATCCACTCCTTAAATAAGCAAAAAACTTAAATAGTAGTTCCACTTACTACCTCTAAAAACATGACACGTAAAATGATAGACACGTACAAACCCAATAATTCACCATAATAATACAGACTTTATACAATAGACTTTTAGTCATGACATCTAGCTCATACTTCCACTGGCCTATGCATTTAATAATGCAAAAATGTCATCATCTCCATCATACGGATCTTGAGCATCTTTCTCTGAATTATCTTGATCTATCATCGGAGTATCATCATCAGTCTTTTCTTTTCCTTTTGAGGAGGTCGAGGTTGATGCTTGAGTTGATAAATTTGATTTTTCATCAAATACTTCAGAAAACATAGAAGTAATGATATTTTTATCCAAATGTTGGAAAAGCTCTTTAAGTAATGTAGTCTGGTCTGGGATGTCATGATTCAAATTTTTCATTGTCTCTCTGGTTGGTCCAAGAGCAATACCCCATGTCGATCATAGATGTTACCTTCTACAAAGAAGTCTTCTTTGCCCCACCATTTTATTAAAAATTTTCTAATTAAAATAGTAGGGGCGGATTTGATTTCAAATTTTTCTTTAGCCATTGCTTGGAGTCCATATTCCCATCGTCTAATCAAAGGAACATTATAATTTATGGCAAATTGGATCATGATAGTCAATCCATCAAATTGTATATTTGCTTGTTGAAATTTAATCCATATGTTTTGAACATTTTTGGAGGAACAGAGGGCATTACCCTCCATGAAAAGAAGAAAGATTTAAACCAAGTAGGGAGAAACTGATGAATATAATCTAATTGGAATTTTATCTACCAAGAATAGTTACGTTGATAATTCTCATAGATAAGAGTTGTATCACAAGCCATGATATAATCATGATAATTAAACATATTTGGCATTGTCTAGAATAAAACCTCAACCCACTAGTATTTAAAAATTCAAGTGAAATAATCATAAAGTAAAATCGTCTACTGTTTTACCAAACCTAAAAAGCAATAATTTGAAAAGTAAAGCCCATACTAAACCTCTCAAAAATCTCTCAAAGCATAAATAAATAATCTTAAAAATATTTAACTTAAATCATAAAGCATAATGCGGAAAATGTAGCGCTGGTCCTCGGGTTGTGTGCCCTTCAGTCCAGTCAAATCACTCATCAAGTCCTCCCTCAATACCACCTGCATCCATCACACCTAGTGAGTCTAAAGACTCAACACACCATCATCTTTATAGCAAATAATATATATAAAACCACATGCAACAGTGAAAATACTTTTAGGTAAAAATAACATTTCATGACATGCACATAAAATCTTGATCGTTTTCCTTATCATGACATAAAACGTTTTAACTTGATCATAATCATTTTCCTTTTCATTTTCCTTTGTTGAATTCAGATCGTTAATTGTGACTTTCCTGATCATGCTCATGAGGGTCGATGGATCCATCTACTATAAAACCACAGTACTGGGCGGCGGGGGACACCAGCAACACTCTCACCGGTCAACTGGGCCCTGACCTATCATGATTCGATTAGAAATACGATCGTCGGGGCTCTCTGGGCCTTTTCCCATAAATGGACTCCCTCTGGGGCCTTCTCCCCTCACGATATTCCCATTCTTTCCGTTACCACAAAACCGTCACCACATATCCGTTATCACATATTCGCAATGTTGGAAACACGATCGTCGGGCTCCCACTGGGACCATAACCCTCACGACGTCGCCACCATTAACGAATTACTCACAATCACTTCACATCCTTCAACATTTTTCATTTCACATCACTGAGAAAAATCATGAATTATATTTTCATTTTCCATTTTTGAAACCAAGCATGCAACATGTATTTTAAATGTCTTCTTAAAATCATAGGCATCCCTTAGACATTTAAAAATAATCATTTAATCATGAACAATTCATAAACATTTAAAAATAATCATATTTTCATAAAAAATTGCATTTAGGGCACTGCCATGACCTTTACTAATTTCTAGGTGTAAAAAGACCGTTTTACCGCTAGACTCGACATTTTACGTTGTAAACTTTTTCCGTGATTTCATGACTCTAACATGTCCCAAATAATTATTTAAGCCTAAATTAATTCCCCTTAATTTTATTTGACTTAAAACTTAGACTTTTTCATTTATCTTTAATTGACTGTTTTGACGGTGTTTTGATCCCGAAAAAAATCCCAAACTTTAATATAAAATTCTTAAATTAAAAACTTAGACTTTTAATAATTTTTTAAGTTTAAAATATAATTTTTCATAATTTTATTAAATTTCAATCTAGGCGTTTCTCGATTCGTTTTTAAACTTAGACGTATTTCTCGGTTTTGACTCGTATGGACTCGAAACCTAACCCAACCTTACCAAACTTAAACCAAAACTTATTAACACCTAACTAAACCATATTCCACAAAAATCAGGCCAACTAAGTCCCTTAAACATGCCCCTACCAGCTACTGAATTTCTGTACAAGGAATCCTAGTTCTAATAGAATTTGAACTCCTCCTTCTTCGGCTCCAACCCTTAATCACTTGGTCCAGCCTTTGTGCAACCTGCCTAAGACCCTGGCAGCACCCTCCTACGCCCCTTGGTCGTGCCCTTGACAGCAGCAAGCCGCCGCAAGCCCTAGTGAACCCTAGCGAAAGAGTCTCAACCCACTAGGACTCTAAATTTTCGTTTCCTATGATACATGGTCCTGTCCAGCCCTTGTTCATGCCCTTAAGGACTCTAAATCCAGTGGAAAAACGTCCCCTATGAAGCCCCTAACATGGCAGCCCCTTAATGCAAAGTTATCATAAGTTTGGATCATGAAAGCATGAGTTTTTGACATGATATGGATTAAAAACAAAAATACATAAAAGATCAACATTTTTTCCATGCAAACATAATTAAAACATGTAATATGATGTGATAGACGAGAAAAGGAGATTTATAGGCGTGCCTTTGCGTAATTTACGCACGAAAATTTGTTGAAGATTGCGAAGAACGGGCGAGAACCGCGGCTATCACCTTCCTTAGCTTTCTACCGAAATTTTTCCTTCAAAAGTGTGGTGTGTGTGCTTCGTGTAGGGCTGACCGAAGTGTTTCAGAATATATGGAGTGTGTGAGACGTGAGTTTGTATGTTTTGGGGAGGGTTTTTAATGCATTTTATAGTTAATTACTTCACTAAATAGGCTTAGGCCCCTTTAACATATAATTAGGCCCATTAGTGCTCATTTAGTTTTTTAATTAAAATATAAAACAGTTTTGGGTAAAAATAAGTTTGTGAATTAAATAGCCGGGTTGCCAAAGAGTTCGTAATTTTGTTGAAAAACCAACACCGATAAAATTTACGTCCGGCGTATAAAATCACCTCAAAACCCTTTATTTTCAAAAACACTAAAAAGCATCGACCATCTTTTAAATAATTAAAAATAATTATTTAATAAAAATATTTTACGTTTTACAGCCCTCGGTCCCCGTTCCTCGATCGTCACTTGAATAAACCTTAAAAATACGATTTTAATGCAATCATATAGCAAAATATATTTTAAACATGTAATTATGCACAACATATATAATTAATACAATTAAAACAATTAATTAAAATACAAGAGAGTTTAATAATTCAAATGCATGTGGTTCGCGTAGACCTTTAAATTTTCGGGGCGTTACAATTTTAATGCTTTATTAAACGGTTTATAATTAATAACAAGTCTAGGAGCTCTTCTTTTTATTTCAGATGCATTTTCCACATAGAAAGCTGGACAACTCCAAGAACTATTACTTGGTCTAATTAAATCTTTTTTAAGAAGACTGTTGGAACTTTTCAAGTTCGCAATCTTAATTTTGATGTTAACAAAACTTGTTATTGTGTTTCTAACATATTTACTCAAGTGTGAAGTTGCAAACACAAGAAGCTAGCTGAAACTGAATTTTGCACAAACTGAATTTCTGGCGAGCTTCGGTATTTTGATGATATCTCTCAATTGGATTAACCAAATGACAATCCGCCAACTGGACTGATTAGAAAACTCAATTTGGAACAAATCTTATTTCACGTCAGTTGGGCAAACTCGGACGTTATCATGGTCTAACTGATCGCTCAATTACCGAACTGATTACACGAAAACAGCAATCAGTTGTGTTTGAGCAGCTGCCGTATTTTGGTCATATCTCTCAGCTCGTATATCGAAACGAAGCGATTCAGTATGCGTTGGAAAGCTAAGACAAAGATCTACAAATCATTATCATAAGTCAAAGTCTGAATCGAAGCTTATGATACTGATAAATGACGATGAAGTTACTGGTTTTGCATAAACTGAAATCAGCTAGGCTGATTTCAGCACACCAGCTGAAACTGAACCAGCTGAAGACCAGTTGAACCAGTCCAACTGAACCAGACCAACTGAACCAGTCCGACTGAATGACCAGTTGACCAGTCGGGAAAATGCCCAGCAAGCTGAATTTGACCGTTGCAATCTCGGAAACAGTACAGAAACTTTCCAACGGTCATATTCTTGTGTATAACGTATATATCAGTGTTGGAGCCTATAAATACAACATCTTGAAGATCAAACAAGAGCTTTGGAAGTGGATTCAAAGCATGGGCAGTTAGCATGAAGACATTAGCTAGTTGAGAGCACAAGCCCTTGTGTGAGGATACAATTGAGATATATACACTGTAAATGATAAATTCCTCACACACAATCACTCACACATATACAAGAGAGTTGAAGTTCAAAGATTAGTTGAGTGAGTCTTGCACAAAGACGTAAAACTTGTGTATGTAGTCTTTGCATATGAGACATTAAACAATATGCTGATTGTGAGGTGCTGCCTACAATCGTTAGTGCTAGGAGTTCAGTTTAGGCAGTGGGTAAGTCCTAGCTGAATGGGTTTGTACAAGGTGTCGTATAAATCAAAGTCTTCTAGTGGATCCTTCCCAAGGGGAAGAAGGGGTGACGTAGGAGTGTTTGAAATCTCCGAACATCCATAAACAAATTCGTGTCTATTTGTTTATTGCATTTATTTATCATTTCCATAGTTTTAAAGATGCATTGTTGAAGCATTTTATGTCTTCTTCAAATATCAAAATATTGCATACCAAGTGTTTGATAAAATGCTTCAACCGAAAATCTTTTTACTCATTCAACTTGCATATATCTTAAATGATTTATAAAAGATTTAATCGGTTTCTATGAAGGATTATTTCGAGGATCTTCCGCTTGGTTTTTAACCAAACTCGATTTAATTCATCGGTGTTCAATATTTCAAGAATCGAGCTATTGTAGCTCAACGATTACCCTCCTAATCGATCCTAACAAGTGGTATCAGAGCAGCTTGTTCTTGAAAGAACATTGAAACTGATTTTGATGTTTCAAATTCGAAATTTCAGATTTTTTACACATATATGCAAAACTGAATTTTCGCGCAGCTTGCAGCGACCGTGGGAAAAATGGCATATCTCCTAGCTCGAGTGTCCAAATGACGAACCGCTTTGTGCGTTGCAAACTAGACTCGTAGAGGTTTGCAGCGGTATAAAATTTGCAGCCTAATTATGCACGAGAAAATACAGTTTATTTGTTGAAGACAGAGCATATGTGCTGCAGCAGAAAATGAGCCATGGAGAAAATTGGTTAGTTATCCATCCTCTTTTACATTTTTCAAAATTTCAAAAATATATGGGGAGAACTCATTATAGCTTTAATGAGTAGATTATTTTTAGATATTGAGGGGGAGAAAATTTTGTTTAAAATGTTTTAAAATATGACTTTTTGATTCACACAAAAAGGGGGAGAAATATGTTAGTTGAGTTGATTGTTTATCCAAGTTTTGTGATCATCAAAAAGGGGGAGATTGTTGGAACTTTTCAAGTTCGCAATCTTGATTTTGATGTTAACAAAACTTGTTATTGTGTTTCTAACATATTTACTCAAGTGTGAAGTTGCAAACACAAGAAGCTAGCTGAAACTGAATTTTGCACAAACTGAATTTCTGGCGAGTTTCGGTATTTTGATGATATCTCTCAACTGGATTATCCAAATGACAATCCGCCAACTGGACTGATTAGAAAACTCAATTTGGAACAAATCGTATTTCACGTCAGTTGGGCAAAATCGGAAGTTATCATGGTCTAACTGATCGCTCAATTACCGAACTGATCACACGAAAACAGCAATCAGTTGTGTTTGAGCAGCTGCCGTATTTTGGTCATATCTCTCAGCTCGGTTATCGAAACGAAGCGATTCAGTATGCGTTGGAAAGCTAAGACAAAGATCTACAAATCATTATCATAAGTCAAAGTCTGAATCGAAGCTTATGATGCTGATAAATGACGATGAAGTTACTAGTTCTGCACAAACTGAAATCAGCTAGGCTGATTTCAGCACACCAGCTGAAACTGAACCAGCTGAAGACCAGTTGAACCAGTCCAACTGAACCAGTTGAACTGAACTAGACCAACTGAACCAGTCCGACTGAATGACCAGTTGAGTTGACCAGAGTTGATCAGTCGGGAAAATGCCCAGCAAGCTGAATTTGACCGTTGCAATCTCGGAAACAGTACATAAACTTTCCAACGGTCATATTCTTGTGTATAACGTATATATCAGTGTTGGAGCCTATAAATACAACATTTTGAAGATCAAACAAGAGCTTTGGAAGTGGATTCAAAGCATGGGCAGTTAGCATGAAGACATTAGCTAGTTGAGAGCACAAGCCCTTGTGTGAGGATACAATTGAGATATACACTGTAAATGATAAATTCCTCACACACAATCACTCACACATATACAAGAGAGTTGAAGTTCAAAGATTAGTTGAGTGAGTCTTGCACAAAGACGTAAAACTTGTGTATGTAGTCTTTGCATATGAGACATTAAACAATATGCTGATTGTGAGGTGCTGCCTACAATCGTGAGTGCTAGGAGTTCAGTTTAGGCAGTGGGTAAGCCCTAGCTGAATGGGTTTGTACAAGGTGTTGTATAAATCAAAGTCTTCTAGTGGATCCTTCCCAAGGGGAAGAAGGGGTGACTTAGGAGTGTTTGAAATCTTCGAACATCCATAAACAAATTCGTGTCTATTTGTTTATTGCATTTATTTATCATTTCCATAGTTTTAAAGATGCATTGTTGAAGCATTTTATGTCTTCTTCAAATACCAAAATATTGCATACCAAGTGTTTGATAAAATGCTTAAATCTTTTTACTCATTCAACTTGCATATATCTTAAATGGTTTATACAAGATTTAATCGGTTTCTACGAAGGATTATTTCGAGTATCTTCCGCTTGGTTTTTAACCAAACTCGATTTAATTCATCGGTGTTCAATATTTCAAGAACCGAGCTATTGTAGCTCAACGATTACCCCCTAATCGATCCTAACAAAGACTGTCTATTTCTTCTTTGCAAATTTAAAAGTCTAGGCCCCATAGCAATAGGCCTTACTTTTGTAGGAATTTTATCTGCATTAAAATTATATGTATAAGGAAGTCTAACTTGATGTTTTTTCCTATTCCAAAAAGCATTAGGAACATCTGCACATATCTCTTTAGATATGGTTTCTGAAATAATTTTTATTTTTTATTAATTTTTTCAGAATTTATTTTTTCTTTAATATTTTTAAAAGAATTTCATCTTTTAATGAAGTAACAAAATTTTCTTTATTATTTACTATATTTTGTAAAATATTAATGGATTTTGAAACTAGTATTGTTGTGAATGAAAAAAATAAATCATTTCTTTTGATGTTGGTGTATAACTCTTTTTCATTAATTTTATTAAAAGCAAATAACATTTGGAAAAATGGGGTTCCTAAAATAACATAAGTATATATATTTTTAATAAGAATAAAAGTAGTATTTAAACAAACTCCAGAATTACATATTACCACATCGGACAATTTTTAATTAACTATGAGAGGTTGCTTATTAGGAGCTGTTATAAACTGAGTAGTCTTTTTATAATATTTAGAAGGAACAATTCCTTCACTGACGCAATCTACATCAGCTCATGTATCTAATAATGCTTCAATTGTAATTTTAAATTTTTTTATTAATAATTAATGTTACTTTTGAGTACCACTTTTGAGAAATAATCTGATCAATTTTATTGATCCAAACCATTTGATTTATTTCATTATCATTATCATCTTTAGGTAAAATTTCTTTTTCTTCTTCTTCCAGAAGTAGAATCCTTTTCTCAAATATGATTATTATTAATACTAAGAGTATTTACTCTTTCTTTTAAATATTTGATCTCAGATTTTATCTGATCTATTTCTCCTTTTAATTCGGATATAGTAGGTTTTCTTTCCTTTTGTTTAACTTTTTCTAATATTTTATTTTAAGAATATAATTCATGTTCTTGTACAGTATTTTGTACAAGTTTAGTGGGCTTATGATTTGCCAGATTCAAATAATTTTCTATAACTTTTCTTTTTTCTATAGGATATTTTATTTGATCTATAAGATCTAAAATGAAAGTTTCTTCATTTGATATATCATTTATTTCTAATCCCATAAAATTTATGAGACAAATATCACAATCACAACATGAGTCACATATTTTATTTTCTGATATTTCAGAATCATTATCTGAACTACTGTTAGAATATTAAGAGAATTCATTATCAATAATATTGATAAAAAATATTTTTGTTGTAAATTTTCTTCTTTATTAAGAAGAATATTTATCAATGATTCTTTTAAATCATTGTTTATATTAAGATTATTAATCTTTTTCTTGACATAACACTTATTAGCCTTATGTCTAATTTGGGTTTTTTAAAAATTTTCTTAGAATATTTTTTAGATTTTTCTTTATCTTTTAGATAATGTTTCTTCTTTTTAAAATGAAATTTTTTTCTTTTCTTATCTCTTTTAAGATATTGTATTGGTTGAAAGCCTATTTTCTCGCAAAAGTCACCGATAATATTTCGGTTTTCTTCTTTTTGCATATCAAGTTGTCTTTTTAACTTGATATCATTGCAAAGTTATACCTTCTGCAGTTATTTCTGCAGATAAATCTCCATAAGTAAGAATACTTCAATCTATAGAGTTTGTTGGAGATTTAGATTTAAATCTATTTTTGACTCTTTCAGCAAAAAGAACTGGAAGTCCAGAAATAAATTTTTCTTTCCAGAAGTTTGCATTTGTAATCATTTCTGGTTAAGACTTTTTTCATAAAAACATCTTTATACCATCTGAATTCAGATAGCGTTGGATGTCTTAAATTCATTAATTGTTCTTGAGATCTATCTAGTTGAAGTTCATTAGCTCCAATAAAATTAGATAGAATATAAGTATAAATAAGTGTATTAACCGCATCGAACTCTTCTCTTCCATTTAGATCAATTATAGAAGAGTTAAGAATTTTATTCTTTGCATCTTTTGAAAGATAAAAATCCCACCAACCTTGAAGTTGACCAGTAAAACAAGTAATAATAGCTTGAGCAATTTTCCTATCATTATTACCTTTTATTTTTGCGACAGAAAAGTATATTAACATTTGTTTAATAACAGTTTTAATCTGATATTCAGACTTTCCATCGATGTTCCATTCAGTAATGGCTTCGCCATTAAACTGAACGTGATCTTTCTTTTCTTTAATTTGAAGATCTATAGGTGTTGCCTTTTTATAAAAAGATTTTACAATTGATACTTTATGCATTTTATTAATCTGCATATCATCTTCAGAAGAACTTGAAGAATTTTCAGGGAGATAGAACATTTTCTTTTATATTTATTTTTTGTAATCGGTCTATTAGACCTTTCATAAAATCTTCATCTTTTTTGGAGCTTAAAAGAAATTTTTCTTGCTTAAGATTAGGGGGAGGTTTTATCATTAAAGCTTTCGAACTTTTACCTCTAGAAATTTCTTGTTTTGGTTTAGAAAGAATTTCTTCTATTCTAGTGGTTTGATTTCTTAAAGAATGTAAAGTGAGATTAGTAAAATTATTTTGTTGACTTATATGGTCAAAATTACTATGTCCTATTTCAGATTTTATGGGAGTAGCATAAATCTCTTTATTACCCTTTTTGATTTGTAAAGTAGTAAAAGATGGATGATTCTCAAAAGATTCTTCTCCAATTTCATGAACATATAATTTATATGTTGATTCAAGAGTATTTATAAAAGAATCATCTGTAAAATTTGGAAATATTTTATTTCTTGCTTGAAAATATAAAGTTTCTAGCCATTTGAAAAAATATAAATTTAATTTTGTTTGCTCAATCCATTCTTTATATCTTAAAGAATATAAAGCTTGTTGCTTTGAGTTTAAACAACTTAAAAATCATTTTTTCTTATCTAAATTTTTAGCTTTTTCTAAACTTTTTTGAATAGGATTATTATGATTAATAACCATAACATTATATCCCATATAAGAAAAAGTAGGAGAATCTGATTTTCTATTATTAACAGAATAACTTCTTTGAAATCGATAAGTACTAGATTCAGAAAGATCAACCTTATATTCTGGCTGAGATATATTATCATTAGTCTTTTGAAGACCAGATATACTAATTTTTTCAAAATCAGATATAGAGGAAGTAGAATTTCTAATTTCTTCTGGGAGTTTAATTCGTAAATGTCTTTGGGATGAGAATTTTATTTCAACATCACCATCTATATATTATACTATACTTTCTAATTTTCTAGATTCTTCTTTAATAGTAGGAGCAATGTTCTCCATTTTCCATATTTCTGGTAAAGTTACTTGATTCCAATTTATTGTTTTGGAAATCATAATATTACTTTTATTAATATCGGTTATAAAGAGTGTATTATCACTTCTTTTAGAACTAATTTGATTAGTATTAATTCTAAAATTAAAAATTGTAGAATTCATAACTTTATAACAAATTCTATATAATAGAACAACATTTCTGTACCATCTATCATATCGAAGCCTCCAGTCTTTATATTTAATGTGAGGGCTTTCATGATATTTGGATCAGAAAGAGAAATCGGAAAATTAGGAAAACAGCTAATGTATTGGTCCTTCACATAATGAGGACTCTACTATTCCTAATAAGGAATCTTCAAATTTGTTATGCCTTTGATCTCATATTAAAATTAAGGCTGAAGTATTTAAACCTAATTTGATGAGAGGCTTTAAACCTACTTAAATCATACCCAGATGCATAAATCTATAAGATTTCATATAAATATTTATAAGATTTTGAGATAACAAACTGAAAGAATCATAACCTCCTTTAGGGATTAGCTTCTTCTATAGGTTTTATAATATAATAAGATTTAAAGTTAAATCATTTGGATCTATATATCTTCGTATTAGAAGATACTAGTAATTTCCAGTTTTGAATATTTTTCTCGAAATTTTTAGAAATAATTAATTCTTTATTTTTAGTATTACAATATGAAGATTTATTCTTAGTAAAAGATCGTATTATTTTTTCCATTCAAGAATTAAGTAGATACTGTCAAGGATTTATTCCTACCTTACCCTTTGGCTTTACAAAAAATATTTCGTTTAGGTACATTTTTGAAAATATTGTCTGAGCCTTCAATAAGTCCCACAATTAGCTAAAATTTGCACACCGGTTCAAAATACGACCCGACGAGTAAAAATACCCACCAAGGCCCAATTTTTGAAATTCTCCCTTAAAACACATTATATTAATTAATTAAAATTAATTATTCAATAAAAATATTTTTCCTAATTATCCCTTGTCTCTGTTACTCGTTCGAGCGTGAAATCCAACTTAAAACCCTAATGTATGAAACTTTAATAACCCCAGAATTAAAACACATATTTATGCAATAAAATGCATTTAATGCATTAAAACAATTTAATAAAATACATGAGAAATTCGATAACTTTGATGCATGCGGTTCACGTGGCTTTCAAATTCTCGTGACGTTACAGATTCTGTAAACGCCAAGAAATTGCAGTGTCTCCACGAGTAAATACATATCCGATTTGGGAACGTTCTTTGTGTGGATCATATAAGTACCCAGCATCAGCATAACTAATTATACTTTGATTGGTATCTTTTGAATACAAAAGTCCCAAGTCTGTCGTTCCTCGTAGATAAAAGAATATATGTTTAATTATGTTCCAGTGTTTCTTTGTTGGATATGAGCTAAATCTTACCAATAAATCTACAGCAAAGATATGTCAGTTCTTGTACAATTTGCAAGGTACATAAGGGAGCACTTAGATATGGTACTTCTGGACCAAGAATAACTTCACCATCTTCACATGGACGGAATGAATCATTTTCTATGTTTAATGATCTAACAACCATTTAAGGTCCATTTCTGTATAATTTGACTCGTGAACAATTATTCCATATTATTTTTGTTCAATTTGTAAACCTAGACAATACTTTGTTTTTTCAAGGTCCTTCATTTTAAATTCTTTCTTTAAGTACAACACAACTTCTTGAATTTATTTATTCATTTCAATGATGTTTAAATCATCAACATATACAACAATAATTATGCATCTGGATGTTGTTTTCTTAATGAAAACGCAAGGGCATATTGAAATGTTTACATATCATTTTTCATTAAGTGTTCATTTAGTCGATTATACCACATTCGGTCAGATTGCTTTAACCCATATAATAATCTTTGCAATTTCACATAATAAAATTCTTTAGGTTTTGAACATTGTGCTTCATACATCTTAAATCCTTCAGGGGTTTTCATATATATATATATATTACTATCGAGTTATCCGTATAAGTAAGCCGTGACAATATCTATAAGATGCATCTCTAAATTTTCAGATATCGCAAAACTAATCAAATACAGAAACATAAGTGCATCCATAATGGGAGAATACATTTCTTCATTATCAATTACAGGCCTATGAGAAAAACCTCGTGCAACAATTCGAGCTTTATATCTTAAAATTTCATTTTTCTCATTTCGCTTTCGAACAAAAAGCCATTTGTACTCAACATGTTTTACATCTTCATGTGTAAAGACTATAGGTCCAAAAACGTTATTTTTATTTAGCGAATAAAATTCAACCTAGATGACGTCTTTCCATTTTATCTAGTCCTGTCAATATTTATATTCATCAAAAGTTTTGGTGCATGATCTTCATTGTCATTTATGATTTCAAATGTCACATTATAAGAAAATATCTCATCAATTCTTTTATATCTTTTCAATTCCATATTTTTCCAGTATTAATATAATTAATAAAGATTTCACGATTCTCATCAGTTTGTGGTTCTAATAGAACATTTTCATCATCATGTGTTTCAGCTGGAATATCCTTCTCTATTTTGTGATCATTGTGTTTCTCTATACATTCTACTTTTCAACGATTTTTATCCTTAGAACCAACTGGCCTTCCACACTTCAATTGTTTTATGACATCATGAGTATATTTAATTTGTTTATTTGGAATTTCAATTCGAGCATGGGCATTTATAACACACACACGCACACACATATATATATATATATGATTTAGTTATCCTTTTTATGTCTACAAATGCATCTGGTATTTGATTTGATATTCTTTTCAAGCGCACAATTTGCTGTACAACTTTTTTGTCACACCCCGAGACCGAAGCGTCGGTGAAATCCGACATTGTTTAACAATTACATTGTATAGAATGCAACGAATGCAATGTGACAAAGTGTTCAGCTATGAAAGTATGTGATGCACCAGTAGTCATCAAAACATAAGCAGGATAACCTGAGAGAAAATAATTACCTGCAATGACATTATCTGGAGCATTATGTGCCTCATCCTCAGTGAGTGCAAAAACTCGAGCCTGTTGTCTAGGTGGCTGTCCTACCCTGTGGCTACCACTCTGTTTGTTCTGATCTGACCGGTTTGGACTGCTGATAGGAATTAACTGTAGGGTTCTGACGATTCTGGTGAGATGTCTGTCTCGATGATCCCCCACTCTGAGACATATCACTGCCATGGTTAGGACACACTCGAGCATAGTGTCCCACCTGGTTACACAAGTGGCAAGCTCCTGAGATTCCTCTACACTGATCGGTATAATGTCTACCACCACATTGACCACAAGTCGGACTTGACTAACCAGTACTCTGAACTGAACCAGACTGTCTCGATCCACTAGAACTTGAAAAATTACTGCCATGTCTCTTAAATTGCTTCCCTCTAGCCTTGAACTGCTCTCTAATATTTCCACTGTTACCGCCACTATTACCCTGTCTGAACTGCTGTCGGAACTGTGGCTGTTGGGGTCGTTGCGAATACTGAAAACCTCTCTGCCTAATAATTCCAGTTTCAGCTCCCTTGGCTCGATCAAGAGCCTCAGCAAAAGTGTTAGGCCTTCCAGTATTAACCAGGGTAAAGATATCAGGATTAAGACCATTTATTAAATGATCGGCCTTCGCTTCTTCATCGGATGCTACATGAGGAGAAAATCTCAGTAAATTCGAGAACTTAGCAACATAGTCCTCAATATTCAGATTTCCCTGCTTTAAATTTGCAAACTCGGCTCCCCTATCTTTCCTGTAAGAGGTAGGAAAGAAACGCTGATAAAATTCAGATTTAAAAATATCCCAGGTAACAATCGTACCTCGACCCTCTAAAGCTTTCTTTGTCATGATCCACCAACTCTTAGCAACATCTAATAACTGATGAACAACTAACTTGATTCTACGATCATCTGGATACTCAAGAGATTCAAATAATTGATCCATATTCTCCAACCAGTTCTCATACTCTAATGCATTCTCGGTACCCTTCAACATCGGTGGGTGCAAAGACTGAAATCTGGCTAACAGTATCTCCATCGGAGTCGGAGTTATATCCATATGAGTATGAGTAGCACTACCCTGATCTTGTGCAACTGGTATGTCCTGTCTAGGTCTACCACGACCTCTACCTCGAGTAGCCATGTCTGATATAAAATAGATCAAACACATATAAAATCACAATATCATAATCATCTCAATCTTGTATCAATCATCTCTGGCTCTTGAGACTCAACAATCTCAAAAATCTCGAATAAAGCTCAACAATATAATATCTCAATTTAAATCATGTATTTCACATCATAGCACAATGAAAATGCTAGCAAATATATCACATGATCAAGCAATTCAAACTGACTCAATCTACCCTGTTCCCAAATATCTTACGCTCTGATACCACATAATGTGGGGCCCCGGGTCCGATATCTAATACTAATAATTTTAGATGTATCAAACCCAACGATTTAATAAATACATAATTTCTTGTTCACAAACTGACATAAACATCGTCAGTATAATTTAAATGTCTCAATTATTTGAAATAAAATTTTCAACATGCCAAAATAAAGTAGTAAACAAAGAAATCAAACATCATCACATAGCTCCTAAGACCCGAGAATCCCACTCTAACTCATATCTCCTCGCCTGGAGCTGGACTCTGACATCCCAAGCCTCGCCTCACCTACCATCAAGCACATGAAAACAAGAGGTAGCCGACATGCCGGTGAGTATAAACCCAGTATGATACAATCAATAACATATGAGAATTAAAATTTCAGATATCTCATATACAATTCATAAAGATGCAATATAATGCAATGCATGATCAGAAGCTGTGGGCTATCAATAAATCTCAAGATCAAGTGAATCATCTGGTCATTGGGTACCCAAGGGAATAGAATCACCCAACAACATCCACCGACTCATCCGCTCGAGGTGGTGTGTTGTGTTCTACAATCCCAAGACTATGGTGCGCCTATAGAGAGTGTTCAGGCCATAGCAGCGACCTCCGCATACACTATGCCAACTCAACTATAGCCCCATACGTCCAATAAATCAATATATCAAGGCGACCTCCGCCATATCAAATATGAATCGACAAGTGGCTCAATATGCAATGTAATGATGCAAATCAATATCATCATCTCGATATCATAATAAACTCATCTCAAGGCCACAATCATCATCAAATCACAAGTAATTCATCGAACCATAGAATTTTAAATATTAAAATAAAAATGATACTTTTACCTCGTATGTTACCGACCGTAACATACCTTTCAAATATTACCAAAAGAAGACCAAAATGCGTATGTGAGAACTCTTGAACCTTTGAATTCTACTATAACTCAAGGATTTTGATCATCTATCAAAATAGAGTAATTTCTGTTCAAAATTCATAATCAATCCAATACGGCTTCAAATCAAGATCCACAGATTTCTTAATCATAATATTCCATAAAAACATTCATTGGATCATTTTGTCAAACACTTGGCGTGCCTGCTAAAGAGTTAGCTCCTCTTCAATTCTATTTTAAATTCAACCCAACACAATCACAACATCTCCAACATCTCTATATCTCAAATATCAATTCAATTATCAATTCTAAACTTCAACCCATTTCCAAACTTTAACAAAAATCGGAAAAACTTACATCCTTGTGAAGCCCGTGATGAGAGGATCACAAATCTAACTTCATTTCATATTTTCCTTGAACAAATCTCCCATGGATTGAAGAAATTAGAAGATGAAAGGAAAAATAAAGAACCCTAGCTTCCTTGCTCTGAAGAAACCGAGAGGATGGGAAAGAAATGAGATAAAAATGAAGTCTCCACTTATTTTATACCTTAAAACACCAAAAACACGACCTTACTATTCACAGACCGCGGGTGCGCTAGCCTAAGCACCGCGGGTGTGGTGTGCCTTCGTCAAATCATCCAAAATTTTGATAATCAAGACCGCGGGTGCGGCAGAGTAAGGACCGCGGGTGCGCTCTCCACTCTGCGCACAGCTTCTCCAAAGATCGCTTCAGCAACGCCTCTTCCGGTCAGAATTAGGAAAAGTGGTAAACGACAAAGTTGTAGCTCTATGTCTTGGCTTTCATCTCCCAAAATATCAGCTCATTTGGATGTCCGAGTAAAACGTTATGCCAATTCTCCCAACATGTATCATTGTAGGAACGACGATACGCACGACACACTTCGGGGCGCTTTTGGCTCGTCTTCCCTAATGATTTGAACAAAACTCAAAACTGGAAAGTTATAGCCTTATGTCTTATCTTTCTAATGGAAAAGGCCTCACATCAATTGGATCAATATACAAAACATTATGCTAAAAACCACAACTTGTGCCATATTTTTCATACCGTTTCTGCACATCCATTACCTATTTAGCTCAAATTCCACGTTTGATTCTACCCATCCATTATCTATTTCATTCTATAACATCATTACCATTCATATCATAATGTAAATCCAAGAACCATCACACTACTGCTATATTATATCAAAATTCGGGCATTACACTTCAACTCGAACAAATGGAGACCGAACTTGGACATGAATCTAACAACAATATTGACAGCAATCCACATCATGAAATAGCCAGAATAACTCCTCTCTCTTCCTCCTAGGTTGCGTCGGCCGAGAGCTTTTTGGGAAGGGTGAGGACCAAAATTTTTGAAGTCTTTTTGTGATGTTTTTCTTAAGCATGTGATGTCATATTTATAGGTGAAAAATGGCTTTTCAATCACCCCATGGCCGTCCCTTGATGCCCAAGAAAGGCCTTCAATGTGGTCAAGGTTATCCAAGCATCAAGGGTAACCTTGATCAACTCAAGGGTTATTACTTACATATTAATTTTTTCATTTCCCTTAACTATTCATTCAGCTCCCTTTTTGGTTATTTTAGGACAATAAAGGTTGAGATTCCTTGAGCTAGAATATTGAGTCCTTGAGCTGGGTTTTACTCCTCCGGTGACGACTCTTCGATCGATGTGGTTTCTTATGCCGTAGGTCCCTTTTTGAGATGATCTTCGAGCCTTTAAGTTACTTTCTCGAGCCGTGTTAGCTGAAAATTTAATTTTATAGTTGAGTTTTATAGTTCAGATCAAAGTTTTGAGCTTAGTTTTGAGTTTTCATTCTTACATGATTCGCTTCGGAAATTCCGGGTTCTCACATCCCACCCTCTTTATTGGAAGTTTCGCACTCGAAACTTGGATCATCTTGATCTTTTAAAGAGATGAGGATATTGAGTGCGCATATTTTCTTCTAATTGCCAAGTTGCCTCTCGTTCAATATGATTTGACCACCGTATTTTGACATATGGGATTGTTCGATGTCTCAACACTTGATCTTTGGTGTCCACTATTCAGATAGGGACCTCTTCATATTTCAGTTCTCCGTTGAGGTTCCTTTCGATCGTTAGCGGAGAAACTTAAAGGATATGACTCGGGTCTGGAACATATTTCCTTAGTTGTGAGATATTAAATACGTTGTGAATTCTTGACATGTCTGGTGGTAAAGCCAATCGGTAGGCTAGGGTTCCCACTTTTTCTAGTATCTCAAAGGGTCCTACATATCTTGGATTTAGCTTTTTGGACTTGCTGAACCGAACCACTCCTTTCGTAGGGGATACTTTAACATAAAATTTTCACTGATTCCAAATTCTAACGGTCTTCGCTTTAAATCATCCCAGCTTTTTTGTCGATCTTGAGCTGCCTTGAGTCTTTCTCTGATTATGGCTACTTTGTCAACGGTTACTTGAATAACTTAAAGTACAATGATAGCCTTTTCTCCGACTTCATCTTAGTATAGAGGTGACCTACACTTTCGGCCATACAATGCTTTATACGGAGCCATTTCGATGCTACAGTGATAGCTGTTATTATAGGAAAATTCTATCAGAAGTAACTGTTCGCTCCAATTCCCATGAAAATCTAGAGCACATGATCTCACCATGTACTCGAGGGTTTGAATTGTCCTTTCAGTTTGGCCATCAGTCTGTGGATGATAGGCGGTGTTGAGAATTACTTTGGCCCCCATGGCTTTTTGAAAACTTTTTCAAAATCGCGATACAAATCTTGGGTCCCTGTCGGATGATATACTTGTCGAAAACCCGTGTAATCTCACTATATTGTCCATGTACAGGGTGGCTAGTTTATCCAGGTTGTAATTCATTCGAACTGGTATGAAATGAGCGGGTTGGTTAGTCTGTCAATAATTACCAAAATTCCATCGTGACTTTGTCTTGATTTTGGTAATCCTACTATGAAATCCATGGAGATGTTTCTCACTTCCACTTTGGTATTTCTAATGGTTGTAGGAGTCCTCCAGGCCGTTGATGTTCTGCTTTGACCTGTTGACAGGTTAGGCAATTGCAAACAAAGACAACTATGTCTTTCTTCATTGCATTCCACTAGTATTTCTTTTTCAAATCTCGGTACATCATGGTGTTTCCCGGGTGGACTGAAAATTTCGACTTATGTGCCTAGGACATCACTTCTTCCTGAATTCCATCGATGTCTGGTACGCACAAACGTACTTTCATCCAGAAAACACCATTTTCATCAGTCTGGAATTTTTGGGTTTTTCCTTCTTGAATTTTTTCCTTAATCATTGTGATAGAGGGAACTTAGCTTTGTTTTAATTTGATTGATTCTCTAAGGCATGGTTGCGCTGATAGAGAAGATAATCTTACTTTCCCAATGTTCATTCGACTCAAGGCATCTGCTACTTTATTTGCCTTACCCGGATGGTAATTGATTGATAAATCATAATCTTTGAGAAGTTCAATTCGCCTTCTTTTCCTCATGTTTAGTTCCTTTTGGGTGAATATGTATTTGAGGCTCTGGTGATCAGCAAATACTTCACATTTTACCCCATAAAGGTAATGTCTTCAGATCTTTAGCGCAAATATGATTGTCGTTAACTCAAGATCATGAGTTGGGTAATTTTGCTCATAAGGTTTTAATTGCCTTGATGCATAGGCAATTACCTGACTTTCCTACATAAGCACACACCCTAATCCTCCATTTGAAGTGTCACTATATATCTTAAAGTTCTTACCATCTTCGGGAAGAACTAGTACTGGTGTAGACGCAAACTTTGTTTTAAGGGTTTCGAAACTTTTCTCACATGCTTCATTCCAAATGAATTTTGAATTCTTCCAAGTGAGTTTGGTGAGAGGAATGACTATCGAAGAAAATCCTTCCACAAATTTTCTATAGTAGCCAGCTAAACCTAGAAAACTCCTTACTTTGGTTATTGTTTTCGGCTGTGGCCAATCCTGATTGTCTCTACTTTCTTAGGGTCCACTGACACTCCTAGTTCAGAGATTATATGACCCAAGAAGCAACGTTTTTTAGCCAAAATTCACACTTTTTGAATTTGGCTTAAATTTCTTTTCTCGCAGTGTCTGCAAGGTGAGACACATATATTCTCAATGGTCTTCCTCACTTGGTGAGTACACAAGGATATCATCTATGAAAAATACCACAAACTTATCAAGGTATGGCTTGAATACTCGGTTCATAAGGTCCATTAATGCTGCATGAGCATTTGTTAGACCAAAAGGCATTACCATGAATTCATAGTACCCATATCTTGTCTTAAAAGTCGTTTTAGGGATATCCTCTACTTTGACCTTCAGTTGGTGATGGCCTGACCTTAGGTCGAGTTTTGAAAAGACCTTAGCTCCTTTTAGTTAATAAAAAAGATTATATATTTTTGAGAGAGGGTACTTATTTTTTATTGTGATCTTATTCAACTCCCTATAGTCAATACACAGTCTCATGCTTCCGTCCTTTTTCTTTACAGTAGTACTGGGGCTCCCCACGGGGATGCACAAGGTCGGATTTGTTTCTTGTCCAATAACTCCTGAAGTTGCTCCTTCAACTCCTTTAGTTCTGTTGGAGCCATTCGGTATCGTACCAGGTAATTCCTTGGGAAGAACGTCTGGAAATTCTTGTGCGACTGGGATATCCTCCAGTTTTGGGGCAGTTTATTTTTTAACTTAACTGATCATTGCTAGGTAGATTTCTTCACCGCATTTTATAGCCTTCCAGGTTTGTGAGGCAGATAGAAGAGCTTTTGGTTCCTTGGCCTTTCCATGATATATGATGTTGGAACTTTTCAAGTTCGCAGTCTTAATTTTTATGTTAACAAAATTTGTTATTTTGTGTTACTAATGTTTTACCTTAGTGTATAGAAGCTAGGACCAGTTATGAGTTGATTATATCGCAAACTGAAGACCCAACTGATCGTACAAACCAAATCAGGTGAACTAATAAGTCAAAAGAGTAGTTCAGCTGATTGTCCATTTGATAGGTGGGTCAGCTGGAGAATCTCAGAAGCCCGGCCAGCCAAAGGAGTGTTCAACTGATGAAGAAACCTAGCTGATCAGTTCAACTGAACGAGAGTGAAATCAGTTCAACTGACGAGTCAACTGATGTCACTAGCCCAACTGAAGATCAGCTCAGCTGACTAGTTCGGAGCGTCAGTTAGAATCTTTCAGCTATAAATGAAGACAAACTCATTCAGTGGATTACAGCTATACACAAAAGTACAACGTATTGTCTAGTCAAAGGACAATAATGAACGTTGCATCAGAGCATTAAAGACAAACGTTTCAGAAGGGCAGACAAAAGTCGAGACACAAAGTCCAAGGAACGAATTCAAAATGCAACAGATACAATTATTGAGTCTCACTGTATGATCAGTTTCCCGCCTATAAATAGAAGATCAGTGAAGACTCGAAGAGAGATAAGAGAACCATACAACACTAGAGAGGGTGTGGTAAAACAAAAGAAAGGGCACGCCTATTTGCTTATCAGCTTTCAAGAAGCATTCAGCCCAGAGGGAATACTCAAGTATTATCAGCTTAGTTTAGAAGCTCACTTCCCTTAGTGTGTGAGAACACCTTTCTGGTGTATTCATTGTTCAGTTCTTACACACGAACACTCCACCACCACCCATATACAGTATTGCACACAGACATTAAATGTGTGTATGTAGCCTTTCTCACATAGACGTTAAAGAAGTGTTGGCTGAAAGGTGCTGCCTTCAGTCTAGACTAGGAGTTCAGTTAGGCGGTGGATAAGTCCTAACCTGGGTGGGTTTGTACAAGTAGTTGTATAAATCAAAGTCTTCTAGTGGATCCTACCCGAGGTGGTAGAAGAGGTGACGTAGGAGCAGTTGAAGTCTCCGAATATCCACAAACATATCTTGTGTAGTTAACTGTTTAACTACTGTTTTCAAACTGACTTGATCAGTTGGAGCATCTGTCAGTTCAGTTCTTGCCATAACTGAGCTGATATATGTGACAACCGATCATCTGCTTTTCAGTTATTTAGTTTACACAAGTTAAAACGTTTTCTAATTTAACAGTCTTCTTCACGAAGAATTACTTCAAGTTTCTTCCTCTTGGTTTTTAACCAAACTTGATTTAATTCATCGGTGTTAACATTCTTAGAAAACGAGCTATTGCAGCTCATCGGAGAATATTGTGTTTGAAATGCCTTTAAAGGCACCAGCACACAATCCTTCATATGATTTCCTTTTTATTTGGAGTCTGAAGTTTGAAATTTCGTTTTATAATCTACCATGGCCTGGTGTTTAGCTAACCAGTCCATACCGAGAATGATGTCGAACTCAATCTTGTTGAGTTGAATCAATTTTGCTTCAAAGATCTGATCACCGATGCAAATTTTACAGTTCCGGTATACCTTATGAGTTTCAATTGTTTTGACAGCAGGTATTGCAACTCTTAACGGTTCACTAATATTTTCATGCTCAATTTTTAACTTTTTACCAAATCGTCTAGATACGAATGAGTGAGTAGCACCACAATCAAACAAGGCATAAGCAGGCATTTCATTGAGTAAAACAGTACCTGCCACCACATCATTGGTGTTATATGCTTCATCCTGAGTTATAGCGTACACTCCAACGTTGGCCTTGTTTTCATTTGGTTTATTTGGTCCAGTCCCTTTATCTTTGTTCTCAGGACAATCTTTAATCTGATGTCCTACTTTCCCACATTTGAAACAAGCGCCCTTCTTCCAATAACATTCTTCGAGATGATTCTATCGACAAGTAGAACACCAATTTTCTTCCTTGTTGACATCATTGTTAAAGGTTCCCTTGGAGGGGCCGCTAGAATGGTTTGGCCTCTTGAATTTGGGGCCATTATGGGAAGACTGACTGATGAAGGGCCTTTAGTTTTTGCTCTCCTCTTCCCGTCGCTTGATGTATGTTTCTGCGCTCATTGTCGCACCCATTAATTCAACAAAATTGTTGGGTCTGAACACGGCCAAAGCAGACTGAATTCAGATGTTCAACCCTTTCTTAAACCATTGCATTTTCAGGGTTCGTCTGAAATGATACAAGTTCCAAGATCATTGAACTTTGATGTGAACTCCATCACTATCATGTCTGAGGTTTGCTTAAAACCTTCGAACTCACTCAGCTTTTGTAGACGAAATTCTGTCGGGTAGTATTGTTTCAAAAATTAAAATTCCCTTATGAAGATTTGCCATGTGATCTGCTAATCTCAGTCAAGGATGGTGATACCGTTTCCCACCACTTGCGTGCCCGATCTTCAATAAACAGGGTTACTACTTCAACTTTGAGCTCTTCAGGTATTTCTAGCAAATGGAGTTGGGTTTCAACATTCTTAAGCCAGTTATGACTGACTTCTGGATCATGATTCCCATCAAAGGTTCGGACTCGTTTCCTTCGGAGAGATTCGTAGTGATACTTAAATCCACGCGGTTGTGGTTCTGGTGGTGGTTGAATAGCGTTAGGATTTGGGTATACAATTCTTTGTAGCGTTGCAGGTACTATACTAGCTATTGTCATCATATCCTCCTGGCTAAGATTCACTCTTGCTGGTGGTGGTGGATTCTCGTTTTTGTGTTGATTGACGCCACGTGGGTTACAGTTGTTTCTGGGTGGTCTTCCCGCCATTTCCTATAAACATATAATTTATTAAGTTGTTTGTAAATAGACATATTAAAAAAAATTAATTAATTTTTAAAATGCATACATTTAGTTTTTCAATAACAAAAGCGATTAGCCTAATTGGCCTGAATACAATCATTCTAGTGATCGTCCTACTTGTCTAATACTTCGTCATCCCCCATAGCTTTGTAAATTTTTTCTTCCATAGGGTTTCCTTGGTTTTCTTCGATTTCCCCATGAGGTCTTCCATATTGATCATGTCATTTTGTAATTGATGGATGTGGTTCTCCAAAAGGGTGTTGTGATTCGTCAATGTCTTCACTTCTTCTTGTAGATGTTGAATTGTGGATTGGTTTATGTTCTCATTGAATGTTCTTCGATTTGTTCCTCAAGGCGGCTTTGTGTTTCTAGACGACTGTTATCACGAATTTGGAGCATTAAAATCTTATCTTGTGCTCCGTCCAAATCATGTTTTGTGATCTCGTGTTTCCGTTCTGATTCTTGATGGTAAGCAGTATAGCGTCTGACGTCTTCTCGTAACTTCCTCGTTTCTTCACATGTTTCGTAAAGGTCGTTATCCATGCATATGTTTTTCCATCTAGTTGGTAATTATCTCTCTCGTGCTTGTCATTTTTCGCCTTCAATGTCTTAATTTTCTGCTTCCTTTGTTTGGAGTTGTTTTTGGAGTTCATCTATAATGATTCTAGGGTCCATGTTTGTTTCCTATAAAGAAAATTAATTTTGTTGATAGGTTTAAAATACCCATCAATTTTAATATGCAAATGCAATAATTTAAGGATAATAGAATTTTTATTTAGAAATAAGTTGTTATACTTCTTTGCTTTTCAAAGCATACTTTTATTACAATCATAATACTAGTCTAGCCTAGTCTGTCATGTCTGCATCGTCACTATCATCGTCGATCACATCCATAGGTGCTTCTTCCTCCTCCTCCACGTTTTCCACCACGAGATGCAAATAACTATTCTGATCTTGGAGCCTATCCATGGTGCTATGAATCTTAGTGATGCATCGTTCTTGCTTGTTGGTGATTTCTTCGTGATGATGATGAGCACGAGTAGCACGGTCTCTCTCAGTCTCCACTCTCTCTAGTAACTCCCGGTTCAGGGTAGCTAAGCACTTGATGCAGACTAAATAAGTAGGTACCACAAGGAGTTGGCTCTCATCCAAGTCTAGGTGATGAGTGAGTCGCTGCATGTCCGTATAGAGTAGGTTCTTGATCGCTCCATGAGTTCCTGTTTTTCCTGTTTCACCCTTGCAAGTTGAGCCTTCAGAGTCACAATTTCTCTAGCTTGATTGTCGATGGTGAGTTGTCGCATGCAAAGGACAGCTTGAGCACGGGTCCGTGGAGCAGCCATCTCTTAAAATAATTCGAGGTAAAGTTTCAGAACATTAATAAAGGATAGAAAGACACAAAATCTGAATGGAAACAAAGTTGTCGTGGAATTTTTTATACTAAAATTTTCAGAATGATTTAAGGAGATCGACTTTGAATTTCGAAGGAAATTTTGAGATGACAACATAAGCCGTGAATGAATTCGATGGGTGAGTTTACTTCAGATAAAAATGCAACAGGCTTTTGCCAAAATTTGACGTCAAATTTTGGCTATCAAAATCCCACTGGGATTATGAACTTGACGGCTCTGATACCACTTAAATGTCACACCCCGAGACCGAAGCATTGGTGACATCCGATATTGTTTAACAATTACATTGAAAACAATAAGTCTCGTATCAAACAAACTAGTCTTTTTCATAAATAACTATTGTCTATACAATAAAAACGGAATAAAACTACATCAACAATTTTGCGGAAGCGAATTAAAAGTAAACTTAAAAATTTTGATCCTTTTTCTTTCCATACGATCACCATCCCCAGAACGCCTCATGTTCCTCCTCGTTCATTTGCTCCTCATTCTTATCTGGTGAAAAATGTAAGGGGTGAGTGTTTTGGGAATCACTCAGCAAGTGGAGGCCGATCGATTTTCACAGATACATATAGAGATAATTTTAAAGAATCTTTAACAGACTTTCAAAACTTATTGCATTGACTTATCATAACAGAACCGAATCAAATTCGAATTATGAGACATATTATCACACAATTTTGGGTAAACAGGACAAACAAAACACTGTTATTCATCCCGTTTTTCATGGTCAAATTGTCCCCATTATGTTAGTCTTCTAAGGGGCCAGACAGAACACAGTTTTATATCCACTGATGGGGGCTAGGCATAACACATTTTTATACCCACTGATGGGGGCCAGACAGAATTACAATTATCAATCCACATCCAACTCGAATTGTAACAGTGTATCACAAAATCAGATTTACCGAACAGAACTTATCAGAATTTTGAACGAAGTCAGTGGAATCAAAGAATATCGAAATCAGAAGGAACATTTCATACATCGATCGAGATTTTAAAAAGAAGATAGCATTTTTCTAAAGGAATAGACACACATACATGCATGTCATGTTATATTTACACAAAGTTAAATTATAATAGAGTACATAACAAAAACCCACTTACTGAAATTCGAGTGTGTAATTCGAAATTTGCTCAAACTCGGACGTGCGAAACTTGCTGAAACTCAAATAGGTGGAGACCAAACTTGGACAGGAATCTCACGACAGTATTGACAACAATCTACAACATGAAATAGATTGAATAACTCCTCCTTCTTCCTCCTAGGTTGCATCGGCCGAGAGCTTTTTGGGAAGGGTGAGGATCGAAATTTTTTGAAGGCTTTTTGTGATTTTTTCTTCAGCATGTGATGCCATATTTATAGGTGTAAAAAAGGCTTTTCAAAAACCTCATGGCCGTCCATCTTGATGCCCAAGAAAGGCCTTCAATGTGGTCAAGGTTATCCAAGCATCAGTGGTCACCTTGATCAACTCAAGGGTTATTTCTTAATTTTGTCATTTCCCTTAGCTCTTCCTTTTGCTCCCTTTTTGGTTCTTTTAGGACAAGAAAGGTTGAGTTTCCTTGAGCTTGGGCTTTACTCCTCCTGTGACGACTCTTCGATTGATGTGGTTCCTTATGGCGCAGATCACCTTTTGAGATGATCTTCGAGCTTTTGATTTACTTCCTCGAGCTGTGTTAGCTGAAAATTTAAGTTTATAGTTGAGTTATATAGTTAAGATTAAATTTTTGAGCTTAGTTTCGAGTTTTCATTCTTACACAGATGTAGCAATGATGATACATACCATGTAATTTCTTTTTCGATTTGTTTCTTTTTTCCCCCTAAAATTGGAAAGATTTCCTCATTAAAATTACAATCAGCAAAACGCGTTGTAAACATGTCGCCTGTATGAGCCTCAAAATATCGAATGATTGATGGGCTATCATAACCGATATAAATTATGATATTTCTTTGAGATCCCATTTTTGTTCGTTGAGGCGGTGCAATAGGCACATATACCATACATCCAAAAATTCCCAGCTGAGAAATGTCTGGTTCTTTATCAAATGCAAGCTGCAATGAGAATATTTATGATATGCACTTGGTATGATGCAAATTAATGCAGTAGCATGTAAAATTGCATGTCCCCATATAGAAATAGGGAATCTTGTTCTCATAATCATTGGTCTAGCAATCAATTGTAGACATTTAATCAATAATTCAGCTAATCCATTTTGTGTATGTACACGAGCAACATGATTCTCAACAATGATTCTCATTGACATACAATTTGAAAGTTTTAGAAGTAAATTCACCAGCATTATCAAGTCTAATTTTTTTGATTGTATAATTTGATATTGATTCCGCAATTTTATTATTTGAGCAAGTAATCTGCAAATGCCACATTCCGAGTTGATAATAAACATTCATGTGACCATCTGCTGGAGGAATCGATCAATACCATAAAATATCTAAAGATCCATATGGTGGATGAATTGGCTACAAATATCACCCTAAATACGTTCAAGAAACATGAGTGATTCAGTTTGGATTATAGCTGGTGATCTTCTTATAATAATTTTTTCAAGAGAACATATTTTATATTGAAACTTATTATTTTGAAATATATTCTGGTCTTTCAGCGGATGACCATGTGTATTTCTATAATTTTCATTATTGAACCAGGAAGTCCTAATCGATCATGTCAATTAATTGATATTGAAGAATTATCAACTACCATGTTTGATTCAATTAGACTTACATATGTATATGTAATCCAATAGGGAACACTGATAGTATTTTAACTACATATTTCTTTCCTGATTTATATGTAGTAATAAACATATATGTAAGAAACATATATTTCTCATTTATTTCATTTATTGTCTGATTATCATACCCATGATAATATATGTCATTAAAACTCAACAAATTTCTTTTCGATTGTGGTGAATACAAAGCATCATGTATCAGAAATTTTGTACCATTAGATAACAAAAAATGTGTTTTACCACAACTTTTAATTAAGTCTACAGGACCTGCTATTATATTCATCATTATTTTTGTGGCTTTTAGTTCCAAGAAATATCTTTTATCTCAGAGAATAGTGTGCATTGTACCACTATCAGGCAAGGTTCTAAAAAGCGTGAAGCGTCCCGAAGCGTGGATGTCGAGCTCCAAGCTTTTCAAGCTTAAACGAGATTTTAAGCTTGAAAAACGTTTTTTATCTTTAGTTTAATTGTAATTATCTCAAACAAATAAATAGATAAAATAATATATAAATATGATAAATTTAAGTCTGATACATTAATTCAATATTTATAAAAACATAAAATCTCAAAATTACAATATTTATTTGTTTTTACAAATAGAATACATTAAAAATTGCTAAATATTTGTCAAATCATTGTCAGACACGCTTAATCATAACTAAAATTTAAAATAAACATCTAAATTATAAACCAAATTTATTATTTTATAATAAAAAAACATATCCTCAAAATGAAAAATATAAAAAATAAACAAATGCGATTAATTGTGCTTAAGCACGCTTAATTAAACGTCTTAATTACACTTAATTCGGTCAAACTACAGTTTGATCGTTTTTTCCGCTTTTCCTGAAGCGGGGACATTTTTGTCGAGCTTCAAGTTTAAGCGCGCTTAAACGTGCCTTTTAGAGCACTGCTATCAGGTATGCAAACTTCCATGATATTAGTTCCTTGTTTAGTTATGTTCATAGTATTTTCCATATTTGAACTAAAAAAAATATGCAATAAAAAAATTACTGATAATACATATGTAATTTATGAAAAATATAACAAATATTATAATTATGCAATAAAACATTATCATATAAGTACATAAAATATTTAATATTTATATCCCACCAGTATATTGATTATAGCACATATCATAATTATACAATAAAATATTATCATATGAGTATATGAAAAATAAAATATTTTATATTTATATTCCATCAGTATATTGATCATTTTCAGAGAAATCTTTCAGAAAATTTGCAGCATCAAAATGAGTTAAATAACTCAAAAGGTCATTGTATTCAGTGAAGTTGGTCTCTTTTTATTTTCCTTTTATTGATTCTTTATAGAACTTACAAAGTTTGTAAGGTTCAAAAAGCGATAGCGTAACATAACTTCATGCAAATTTAGGGAAAAATAGAAACTATTAATTAGATGGTTTTAATTTCATAAATTAAATATGATGTTCATGTTTACGTGTCTAAAATGTAGTCTTCTACATAAATGCATAAAAAATATGTTTTAAAGGTTATTCGAGATGCAATCAAGGAACGGAGACAATGTCCATATGAATGAAAATATTTTTATTAAATAATTATTTTTAATTGTTTAATATGTGGTGTATTTTAATGGAATTTTCGAAAATAAGGTATTTTAAGGTGTTTTTACACGCCGAATCGTTGTTAAACCCGCAATCCATTTTTGACAAAGATAGGGACATTTTGGAGGTTCGGTTAATATTTTCGAAAAGCAACCTAAAAAAATATTTTAAATATTATCTAATGGGCCTATTGGGCCTACTAACTACGTTAGTGGGCCTAAGCTTGCACTATGTGTTTTATATGAAATTTAAAGCCATAAAATCCTCACCAAAACACACGCAACTCAAGTACACATCACACAAACACACACTAGGACTCTCCATCAGCCAAGACACATGCACACACGAAATTTTTGAAGGAAATTCATGTAAAGCTTGAAGATTTTCTGCAAGGTCCTTCCCTCGTTAACATCCCTCGCATCGGAAGTTGATTTTCATGCATAATATACGCAAAAGCACACCTTAATATTCCTTCAAATATCTTTCACACCATATTATGTGTATTTAATTATCCTTGCATGAAATATATGAGGCACTTCTTATATTTTCGTTTTTATGGCTATACATGCACAAAACTAATGTTTTCTTTTTTTAAAACTCTTGTTAATGATGCACAAAGGGGCTGTCATGGTAGGGGCATAAAAAAGAGCGAATTTTGGTGTGTTTAAGAACCCCTAAGGGCCACAGCTCAAGGTTGGTTGAGGCAAGGTAGGGCCACACGTTTTCCTTGGGTTTTGTAAGGCTAGGGTTCGTTATGATGGCTAGGGAAGAGAGGGTTGTGTGCTGAAATTGGGACGTGTTCAAGGGTCCTAAGATAGGCTAGTCAAGGTCCTAGGCTAATCGCATGAGGGCTGGTTTGAAGGCTAGTGAGGAACCGCGCCTGTGGGGGAGGGGCGCATGGCTTCTTTGTCACGGGTGAAGGGCTAAGCACGTTTGGAGTGTTAGGTTCCGTCCAGTAGCTTGCTATGGGTTCGGTCATGGTCCTAGGAAGGTGGACTAGAGGCTGGTTGATAAAGGTCGTATTTACTTATTTTAGTGAATTCGTTTGTATCGTTTTGGTTGCATGAAGTCTGCATTTTGTTCATTTCATCTTAAGTTATTGCATATGATCACACTCACTGAGTTGAATGAATGTGCAGGAAAACGATGAAGATGGAAAAAATTCAACCGGAAGTGAAGCTGAGAACACACCACTTGGATCTGGGGCGGTAATTCTTGACCGCCTCAGCGCATGTAGAAGACAAGGAAGGAGTTGGGCGGAAGACCTCATGCTAGAGCGGTAATTCTTGACCACCCCAGCGCGAGCACAACAAAAATAGGATGTCTGGGAAGAATACCTCATTCTAGGGACTGTATTTCTTGACCGCCCCAGCGCGAGAGGCTGAAGAATCAACAGAAAATCTCGCACTAGGGCGAGAATTCTTGATCGCCCCAGTGCGAGCAAACAAGGAAACTTTCCTTATTGCCTTGTATTCAACTTGGAAGGTGTGTGGCTACACAAAGGAACACTAGGGAAAAAAATTTAGACACTTTTCAGCAGCCACAAAGTTGGGAAGAGAGAAAAGGCTTGGAGAAAGCTTGGAGTTGAAGATTTCAAGATTTCCGGGCAACGTTCTTCGCGTTTTCGTCACGTCTATTATTTCTATTTTAAATCTTCTTGTTTAAATTTTGTTTTGCTCATGAATTCTAGTAGCTAATTTTCATTATTTGTTGGGATTTAAGGGGATCCTACCCCAAAACCGAGTTTAGTTAATTCATCTTGCGAATTTTGATTTATTCTTGATTTTGATATTATTTTCACTGCGTTGTTGAAGCGTAGTTAACTTCAATAACGATTTCATATTGCGAATGAGTTCGAGAGAATAGCCCATGAGATTAACGAGTAGCATAATCCATTGATTGACAATTTACATAGAAATATGACGTCGGATACACGTCGATAGTCATAGTCTAGTAGGTCGAAAGCTAGGTGATTTCATAGAACGATGTGCAATTAACCTTTGATAAATAATTAAAGAGATTTAATACTTCACTATGTTAAATTAGTTTGGCATGCTCAAGAGGACATGTTCAGTTAGATAGGAAATCCTGTCGAAAGAGTAGATTATTGTCGAACAAATTAAGTAAATTAGCGAGGGGTAGGTGAACCGAGATTCTCAACGAATTCATTTCTCAATAAATCTTTAATCAATCATTTTAGCTTATTTATTTCATCATTTAATTTGTGAATCAATTTTTTTAGCTTTTATTTAATCATCGTAGTAGTAAATAATCATATGAAATTATCGTTGCTTAAGGTTTAATAACTGAGAATAACAATTGCGAAATGCAGTCTCTAGAGGAATGATACTCGTACTCTCGTACGCGTGCACTTGAGATTATTTCGAGCTTGAATATTATTAATTTTTTTAAGGATTTTACAATGAAAGTTTTGATCGATCAAGTTTTTGTCTACGTTTTCGAGGACTGTTAATCCACAATTTTATTCTCAGTTATCTACTTTAACATTCTTTATTTTGATTTATTTGAGTTGAAAACTTCAATTTCTTTGCTGATATATCTTTTGGTGCATGCCAAAGTCTCTTGAATCTGAACTTGAGGTATTCGACCTCGAGATTGAAAGAACCCTCCACAGGCGAAGACAACAACAGAGGCTTAAATATACAATAAACAAGAACGAGCGTGAGGAAGAGCATCATGAAGACCCACGTGTCGAGGAGCCAAGGCGTATACCCATGCTGGAGTACGCACAGTCTTCGCTTGATGGGGCACGTCCGAGCATAGTGCGAACAAACATCAGGGAAAACCAGTTTGAGATCAATCCAGCCATTATTCAGATGATTCAGAATACTGTCAAATTTGGGGGAACTGCGCTAGATGACCCAAACACCACGTCACAGACTTTCTTGAAATTTGCGATACTTTTAAATTCAATAGAGTATTTTATGATGCTGTTAGATTGCGTTTGTTTCCTTTCTCTTTACGTGAAAAGCTAAATCATGGTTAAATTGTTTGCCTGTAGGTTCCATCACTACTTGGGAGGACATGGCAAGAACATTTCTCATCAAATACTTCCCTTCTTCTAAGACCATGAAGTTGTGGGCAGACATCACTACCTTCGCCCAATTCGAGCAAGAGTCCTTATATGAGGCATGGAAATGCTACAAAGATTTACTGCAGAGATGTGCTCATCACGAACTGTCTCTTAGGTTAGTAGTTCAAACTTTATATCATGGCTTTCTCACTGCCAATTGTACTATGATAGATGCTGCTGCCTGAGAGAACTTGTTGAGAAAAACTGTCTAAGAAGGATATGAATTGTTAGAGGAGATGGCTGCCAGCAGTTATCATCTTGAATCTGAGAGGAACAATCAGAGAAGGAGTGCATGAGTTCACCAGGTAAGTGATTTTTCTGCGGTTGCTGCAGAATTAGAGGCTTTGAGTATGAAAATAGATAATATGAATGTTGGTGGTACGACCATGAGGCTGCAAGAGTTCTTATGTGATGGTTGTAGAGGTGAGCACTTCACGAAAGATTTCTAGATAAAGAATCCTAATTATGTGCAAAATGAGGCAACAGTGAACCAAGTGGGGACTCAGAACTGTCCTAGAAATGACCCATATTCCAACACACTTAATGATGGATGGAGACAACAACCAAATTTCTCATGGGGTGGTCAAAACAATCAAGGTCGCTCACAAGGAGGCCAACAGTATGAGAATCAACCGATGTATAGATATAAGTCTTGAGAGTAAAAACCTAATTTAGAGCAAATGATGACTCAATTTATGTCTGCAACGGGAAACTAGACTAAAAAATCAAGATGCAACTCTCAAAGGCTTGGAAACTCAGATAGGACAGCTGACCAAGATAATTTCGAGCAGAGATCCGGGCACCTTGCCAAGAAACATCGAGGCTAATCCTAAAGAGCAAGTGAATGCCATTGAGCTAAGGAGTTGAAAAACTTAGAGTCAGAGGAGGACGCAAAAAGCCACTCGCAAGAGGAACATGTCGAAACACCAAAGGGTAAGTCTTCTAAATATACACCTGCACCCACTACAGAATCTAGAATTTTTAGTCATACCCTTGTCCCACATCTTAAAAATGAAAGATTTAAAATGAGTTTATAATGGCTAACAACGGACTTCTATAGCAACCTGGGTTAATAATTTTCGTAAAGCGATGAAGAATACGAAGTAGTTGCTATAAGAGCCCATTGTGCAGTTACGCATGCGCGGGCTCGGGGCGTGACAGAATGGTATCAAAGCCGTCACCAGCATTGAACACCGGGAAATAAGTGCTATGCGGGGCAAAGTGCTACGTGCATGGGAGCCACATCTTGAACCTACGGGGCAAAGTGCTACATGACGGGAGCTACCTCTTGAACCTATAGGAGCCACCTCTATATTCTCGGCGCTAGTGGATCAAGGGGTCAGGCCGCGACGAGGACGTCGCGTTCTGAAGGAATGGTGATTGTGATACCCTTGTCCCACATCTTAAAAATGAAAGATTTAAAATGAGTTTATAATGGCTAAAAATGGACTTCTATAGCAACTTGGGTTAATCATTTTCGTAAAACGAGGACAAATACGAAGTAGTTGCTATAGGAGCCCATTGTGCAGTCACGCAGGCGCGGGCCCGGGCTCGGGGCGTGACACCCATAGATATTTAAAAATCATAACTTAATCATGAACATTTCCTAACATTTAAAAATATTCATAATATCATAAAAATAGCATTCAGAGCACTGCCATGACGTTTACTAATTTTTAGGTATAAAAAGACTGTTTTACCCCTAGACGTAAAATTCCTCGATTTTGACTTTTTCTTTAATTAATTGACTCTAACATGTCTCAAATAATTATTTAAGCCTAAATTAATTTTCCCATAATTTTATTTACCTTAAATATTATACTTTTTCATTTATCTTTAATTAATTGTTTTGACAGTGTTTTAATCCCGAAAAATCCCAAACTTTAATATAAAATTCTTAAATTCAAAATTTAGTCTTTTATATTGTTTTAGCCCTTATGAACCACGACTCGGCCCCCGTGAGCCGTTTTTCAATTTATTTTAGCTTAGGAACCCTATTATGACACATAAACTTCGACCCCAAGCCATCTTTTGATTTTCTCTAGTCACCTCCAAACCAAGTTGATCCAAAACCTGACCAACATCCTATAGTACCCTACTGAACCCTTATATCACTTAGAAACCTCACCAATTCAAAAACCGAAGCCCTAGACCTAACCTCCTGCATGACCGAGAACTCAACCTGGGTGTAAGACCTAACCCCTGAACCGACATATTGTACACTCACCTAGGACCCTAAGGATGCACCCTAGCCCAGCCTAAGCCCCCTTGTCCGAGACCTTCTACCTCGGCAAGCCTGCACACATTTGCGCAGGATTGAAGACACACGCGGGTAGGAGTCCTTGCTGTCAAGGACTCCTCCCAGTCCACTAGCTCGAGTCCTAGCATGGCTAGGACTCTTCCCTTGACTCAACCAAGTCCATAGCCAGGCCCTGGTCCAACCAAACCCAGCCCAAAACCCTCACTACAAGGAAACCAATCCCTATGACCCTATGACAGCCGAAGTTGCTTCTAGCTTGCTTTGCTTGTGTACCTTCGACTTTGGTGATTAGGGTGTGTGTGTTAGGACCTAAACTCATGTATAACATCACCTATGCAAGACCTATGATCATGGAAGCCCCTTTACATAATAAAATCATGAATTTGCATCAAAAACTCAAGTTTCCCCATGTGTGCATGCAATATTCCGAAAATAATCATAGAAACTTTATGCTTTTCATACACACAATATTTAAAACGATAATACGATGTAATAGATGAGAAAAGAAGATATATGGCGTGCCTTTGCATTATATACGCACGAAAAACCATTGACGACGAAGAACGGAGTGAAACCTTGGCTTGTTTCTGCTGAATCCTTCGAAAATCCCTTCGACTTTGAGGTGAGAGCGTGCCGTGTGTGCTGTGAGTTTTGTGGAGAGTTTTCTGAATTTTAGAAGGTGGGAGGCGTGTAAAAGACGGTAGGGTTTTAGGTGATTAGTATATTAAATAGCTAATTAGGTACTAACAAGGCTTTAGGCCTATTAAACCTCTAAATTAAGCCCATTAGTCTTAATTAGAATTTAATACAATATTATCAAAGTTTTGTTTAAATAAATTTGTGAATTTATTAGCCGGGTTGCCAAAGAGCTCGCATTTTTTATTGAAAAACCAACACTGATAAAATTTACGTCCCGAAGTATAAAATCATCTCAAAACCCCTTATTTTTAAAAATATGAAAAAGCAACACTCATATTTTTAAATAATTGAAAACAATTATTTAATAAAAACATTTTACGTTTTTCAGCCTTCGGTCCCCGTTCCTCGATCGTCACTTGAATAATCCTTAAAAATACAGTTTTATGCATGATGATAATAAAATCCTATTTAACATATAAGCTTGTATGCCAAATAATCGATTAGCAATTAAAATCAATTAATTACTCATTTTTCATGTTTCCTAGATTCGCATGAAGTTGGATTACGTCTTTTTAATTTTGGACCTTACAATTCCTCCCCCGCTTAAATAAAATTTCTTCCTCGAAATTAGAACTTACCGAATAGTTATGGGTAGCGAATCTTCAAGTCTCTCTCGGTTTCCCAAGTAGCTTCTTCTTCCGAGTGATTCAGCCACTTGACCATGACCATGGGAATGACTTTGTTTCACAACTTTCTTTCTTGCCTTCCTAAGATTTGGACATGTCTTTCCTCATAAGTCATATTTGGAGTTAGTTGTAGTGGTTAATAATTAAGCACATGTGACGGATTTGACATATACTTCCACAGCATTGAAATGTGCAACACATTGTGAACTCATGAATGCGCTGGTGGCAATGCCACTCTATAAGCTAGTGTCCCAATTCTATAAAATCTCAAACGGACCAATGAATCTTGGACTAAGCTTGCCCTTCTTGCCAAAACGCATAACACCCTTCATAGATGCTATTTTCACAAATACATGGTCGCTCGCTGCAAAATCTAAGTCCCTTCGTCTTTTGTCTGCATAACTCTTTTGTTGGCTTTGTGCAGTCTTCGTTCTCTCACGAATTTTGACTACAAGCTCGGCAGTCTCTTCAATGACATCCGGGCCAATATCCCTTCTTTCCCCAACCTCGTCCCAATGAATAGGAGATCTACATTTTCTTCCATAAAGTGCCTCAAAAGAAGCCATCTCGATTGATTATTGGAAACTATTATTGTAGGTGAACTCCACTAGAAGTAACTTTGGTTCCCAACTGCCTTGGAAATCAATAACACATGCTCGCAGTAGATCTTCCAAAATCTGTATAACTCTTTCTAACTGACCATCGGTCTGAGGATGGAATGTTGTACTGAATAATAACTAGGTCCCAATCACTGCATGCAGACTTTTTCAAAAAGATGACGTAAATCTCGGATCTCTGTCAGAAATAATAGACATTGGAATCACATGCAGACGAACTATCTCCCGAATATATAACTCTGTATACTGAATCATGGTGAATGTCGTCTTAAAAGGTAGAAAATGCGCTGATTTTGGAAGACGATCCACTATCACCCAAATGGTATTCAATCCCTTAACTGTCTTTGGCAATCCCACAACAAAGTCCATGGTGATATTTTCCCATTTCCACTCGGGAATAGGGAGTGGCTTCAATTTTTCCGCTGGTCTTTTATCCTCTGCTTTAACTTGTTGACAAGTCAAACACTCGGATACAAATCTCAGAATGTCCCTCTTCATACCTGGCCACCAATATAACAACTGCAAATCTTCGTACATCTTCCTAGTTCCCGGATGGATGGAGTAAGGTGTGTCATGGGCTTCCTTCATAATAAGATCTCTCAAAGAATCGTCACTAGGAACCCATAGTCGATCTCGATAACGAACTAAACCATCCACCATTGCTTATAAATTCCGGCCCTTGGCTTCATCTCTAGCTCTCCACTTTTGCAACTGCTCATCAGTGGATTGTCCATCCCGAATTCTATCTCTCAAGGTCGACTGTACTGTTAATGTGGCGAGATTAGGGGCCTCGCCCCTAGCATACACTGTAAGCTCAAACCGTTGTATCTCGGACTGCGACGATCTTTGGAGTGATAATTGAGTTATAACTGCTGTTTTTCTACTCAATGAGTCTGCCACTACATTAGCTTATTCAGGATGGTAGCTAATGTCACAATCACAGTCCTTTACCAACTCAAGCCATCTGCGCGGTCTCATATTCAACTCCTTTTGGGTGAAGAATTATTTCAAACTTTTATGGTCGGTGAATATTTTGCACTTCTCCCCATAAAGTTAGTGTCTCCAAATCTTTAGTGCGAAGACTACTGCTGCAAGCTAAAGATCACGAGTAGGGTAGTTCTTCTCGTGAATTTTCAGCTGTCTCGATGCATAACTCGGTCGTTTTGCATCAGAACTGCGCCCAACCCAAGTTTAGAAGCGTCGGTATAAAGAACATACTCCCATTGCCCCGATGACATAGATAACATTGGTTCTGATATCAAGGCTTGCTTCAACTTGTCAAACCTGTCTTGGCACACGGGTCCCCAAACAAAATTTGCATTTTTCTTTGTCAAGGCGGTCATAGGTACCGCAATAGATGAGAACCCCTGGATAAACTTGCGATAATAGCCTGCTAGTTCCAAGAAGCTGCGAATCTTGGTAACACTCTTCGGCACTGACCACTCTTTCACTGCCTCAACTTCACTTGGATCGACCTCCACTACTAGAAATGATGTGGCTTAAGAATTCCACTCTATCAAGCCAAAACTCGCACTTGCTGAATTTTGCATATAACTTCCGATCTTGTAGAACTTGCAGCGTTGTCCTCAAATGACGACTATGCTCCTCTCTGCTCTTGGAATAGATCAATATGTCATCAATGAACACTATAATAAACTGATCCAGATACGGCTGAAATATGCGATTCATGAGATCCATGAAGATCGCTGGCGCATTGGTCAACCCAAATGCATGACCATAAACTCATAGTGCCCATATCTCGTGCGAAATGCCGACTTGTGTACATCTGACTCCTTTACTTTCAATTGATGGTATCCAGATCGCTGATCAATCTTAGAAAATATCGATGCTCCTTGCCACTGATCAAATAAATCTTCAATTCTTGGCAGTGGATGTGGATACTTGTTTTTTATTGTGACCCTATTAAGCTCTCGATAATTGATGCAAAGACGCATACTACCATCTTTCTTTTTCACAAATAACACCGGTGCGCCCCATGGAGAATAACTAGGGCGAATGAAACCCTTGTCTACCAATTCTTGGATTTGATCTTTCAATTCTTTCATTTCAACGGGTGCTAGACGATAAGGTGCTTTTGATATAGGAACTGTGCCCGGCATAAGATCAATAGAGATTTCCACTTCACGATCAGGTGGAATACCAGAAACGTCATCGGGAAAGACGCTAGGAAAATCTCTGACAATATCCACATCTTCTATCTTCTGATTGATAGATGCATGTGTGGTGGTGACACATGCTAGAAAAGCTTTGCATCCCCGCTTAATAAGCTTCCTCGCACATAGACAATTTGCTTGTTTCTCGCCGCCTCAAAGACAAAAGGTTTACCACTAGGCGGTCGAATAGACACTGTTCGCTGACAAAAATCAATCGAAGCTCCATTTGCTGATAACCAATTCATGCTGGGTATAATATCAAATTCAGGCATAGGAAGCACAATAAGATCTGCCCGCACCACATCCTTGAATAAACATAGCTCCAGATTCTTGACAATCTTAGATGTGAGCATTTGATCACCGGATGGAATAGAAACTTTGAAACCCAAACCCCTATCATGAGGGGTAATATTCAGTCTTTTGATGAAGGTTTCAGATATAAAAGAATGTGTAGCTTCCGAATCTAGCAGTGCATAGGTAGTCAAACCTACAATGATGATCCTCCCTGCGGCGAAAAATGTCTTTTAAATCTTTTCATGTTGAAACTTAAGGATTTACTACCATTAATTTCCAAAATTTATATGAAGATTACGCGTTGAACTTAAGCATTTCTTGAAAAATTACGTTTTAGCCCTTCAATTTTTCGAAATTTGCACTTTAGTTCCCATATTTTTGGATATTAGCAATTTGGCCCTTACATTTTCGAAATTTTTTTATTTTAGTCCTTTAGGATTTAGAAATTTACATTATGGTCCTCAAGAATTCGGTAATTGCATTAAATCCCCTTATCTTATGGTTATTTGCGCTTTGGTCCCTTAATTATCAAAATTACATTTTATACCTCAAATTTTCGAAAATTGTTTCTTTGACCCTAAAATTTCGAAACCCCATAATTCTCCTAGTTATGATTTTCTCTAAATTTTGGCCCTCAAAATTTTGTTTGAAATCAAAATAAAATATGGCACAAAATTAATAACATTTCTATGGTTTCTAAGATCATCACTTAAATCCAACTAAGGTAGAACATACAACCTAATTTCCACTAGGTTCAAATCTTGTTCCCAAATCAATTTAAATAACTAATTTAACATTTCATGCAATAAATAGCAATATAAACATGTTAAATGACTAGGTTACCCTTAATGAGTGTAGTGTCTGCCTCTTCAGCATCCTCGGCATTCATAACATAAGCTCGTGCCGTAGTAGCTGTTTTCCTCTTTGGGCAATCGATAGATTTTTGTTAGCCTCCTTGCAGTAGAAACATTTAAATGATCCCCATTCACATTTGCCAAGGTGTAGGCGATTGCACTCCTTGCATGGTTGCCTCTCAGCAGGCTTTGGTGCTCCAGGATTCTGTGGTTTTTGTGGTGATTGCTTCTTGACTGGACCTTGGGGGGCTTTTGAGGCCCTTGAGGTCTAGGAGGACCCGTATATGGCTTTTTATTCGGCTGATTATTATTCTGAAAGTGTTGCCTCTTGCGCTGAATCTCAAAATCGATGTCCTTGAAAGACTGTTCAGACTGGAAAGCATAAGTGACGGCAGTAGCATAATCTAAAGGTCGCATCAACATAACATTATTCTATATGGTAGGTCTAGACTATCCATAAAGTGTTTAAGCTTCTTTTCGGTATCCCTGGCAATAAGGGGTACAAAATGACAACCCCTATCAAACTTCTTGACAAACTCAGCAACAGTCAAGTCTCCCTGACGGAGGTTCATAAACTCTCTCTTCAGCCGTCCTCTAACATCAGCAGAAAAATAATTCTCGTAGAATATCGTCTTGAATAGAGCCCAAGTAAGTGTAGCAAGGTTAACACCATGCTCGGCTCTTTCCCACCACAAAGAAGCATCATCTCTAAACAAATAAGTAGTACACCTCACACGGTCAGCATCTTCCATATCAAGATAGCGAAAGTGTACCTCCAATGAACAAATCCAATCCTCTGCAGCAAAAGGATTGGTAGTGCCAGAAAATTCCTTTGATCCCAGCCTCCGGAACTGCTCAAAAATATCACACTGTGGCCTAGGTGGCTGCTGTAACTGCTGTTGTTGCATTTGATGCAACTGCTGCTCGAAGAGACGAGCCATCCCCTCTAATGCACGAGTAGCAAGATCCCCTGGTGGTGGTGGTGGTGCATTTCCTTGATGATTCACACTGTTCTTTGCTTGGTTTCCATTAACGGAGGCATGTCTAGGAGGCATTTTATCTGAACGTTTTCCAAATTCTAGCGTAACCAACATGTATTTAAATCTAAGTTCTCTAATCATGTGACATATCCTTACTCGTTTTAGCAAATTAAACATGCAAAAGATAAGTACTCAAAAAGCTAGTAAACATGTAACGTAAACATAATATTCATATCGTCATGTAGGTAACATCATACTGAATCATATAAAGCATGTAAAACTTACAACTTTGAGGCTTGACGACTGATCTTCCCGTCGCTGATGGTGGCACAACCCTTTACAGGACCTTTGCTGTGATACCAACTCAAACGTTTGTCCTTTTTATTGCTTTAAAAGTACTAGAAATTTTGTTTTCACTCATTTTCGGCCTTGTGCAAATAAAATATTTTACAAAATATTTTACCCTTCAAAATAAAACATCAACCAACTAGTATTTTAAAAATCAAGGGAAATAATCATAAAAATGAAATTGTCGCATATTTTAGCAAAGCTAAAAATCAATAAATTCGAAAAGTATAGCCCATACTAAACCTCTCAAAAATCTATCAAAACATAAATAAACAGTCTAAAAATCTTTAACATAAATCATGAATCATAAATCGTAAATGCAGAAAAAGTAGAAGCGCTGGTCCTCAGGTTATGTGCACCGACAGTCCAGCAAAATCAACCATCAAGACCTCCAGTAATATTAACATCATCATTACCTGTATCCATCACACCTAGTGACTCTTAAGACTCAACACACCATAATCTTTATAACAAATAATACGTATAAAACAACATGCAATAGTGAAAATACTTTTACGTAAAAATAACATTTTCATGAGATGCAAACATAAACCTTAACTTTATCCTTTTTCCTCAACATGACACAACATAAAACCTTTTATCTTGATCATAAACATTTTCCCTTTCCTTTTCCTTTGTTGAATTCAGATCATTAATTGTGACTTTCCTTAAACCTCAAAATTCGATGGATCCATCTACATGTAACCACAGTACTGGGCGGCGAGGACATCAGCGGCACTCTCACCGGTCAATTGAGCCTTGGCCTATCCTCTTTCGAATAGAAATACGATCGTCGAGGCTCCCTCTGGGGCCTTTTCTGGGATCCCTCTGTGGCCTTTCCCTCACGATATTCCCATTCTTACCGTTACGTCATACCCTCATATCCTCTATGGTAACAATGGAAATACGATCGTCGGGCTCCCACTTGGACCATAACCCTCACAATATCTCCAATGTAAACACATAATTGTCACAATTACTTTATAAAAATCATGCATAACATATAATTTTTGTTTTTGAAACCAAGCATGCAACGTGTCTTTTAAATGTCTTCCTTAAATAATAAAAATCTCATAGACATTTAAAAATCATAATTTAATCATGAACATTTCCTAAACATTTAAAAATATTCCTAATATCATAAAAATAGCATTCAGAGCCTTGTCATGACGTTTACTAATTTTTAGGTGTAAAAAGACCGTTTTACCCCTATACGTAAAATTCCTCGGTTTTGACTTTCCTTGAATTCATTGACTCTAACATGTCCCAAATAATTATTTAAGTCTAAATTAATTTTCCTATAATTTTATTTAGCTTAAATATTAGACTTTTTCATTTATCTTTAATTAATTGTTTTGACGGTGTTTTAATCCCGAAAAATCCCAAACTTTAATATAAAATTCCTAAATTCAAAATTTAGTTTTTTTTTATATTGTTTTAGCCCTTATGAACCATGACTCGACCCCCGTGAGCCGTTTTTCAATTTATTTTAGTTTAGGAACCCTGTTATGACACATAAACTTCGACCCCAAGCCATCTTTCGATTTTCTCTAGTCACCCCCAAACCAAGTTGATCCAAAACTTGACGAACATCCTAGAGTACCCTACTGAACCCTTAGTTCACTTAGAAACCTCACCAATTCAAAAACCAAAGCCCTAGACCTAACCCCCTGCATGGTCGAGAACTCCACCTTGGTGTAGGACTCTCCTTGCTTCTCTAGGACTTAGCCAACTGACCTATCCCCTGAACCAACATATTGTGCACTCACCTAGGACCCTAAGGATGCACTCTAGCCCAACCTAAACCCCCTTGGCCGAGCCCTTCTAACCCGGCAAGCTTGCACACATCTGAGCAGGATTGAAGACACACGCGGGTAGGAGTCCTTGCTGTCAAGGACTCCTCCCAGCCCACTAGCTCGAGTCCTAGAATGGCTAGGACTCTTCCCTTGACTCAACCAAGTCCCTAGCCAGGCCTTGGTCCAACCGAAACCAGCCCAAAACCCTCACTACAAGGAAACCGATCCCTATGACCCTACGACAACCGAAATTGCTTCCAGCTTGCTTTTCTTGTTTACCTTCGACTTTGGTGATTAGGGTGTGTGTGTTAGGACCTAAACTCATGTATACACATCAAATATGCAAGACCTATGATCATGGAAGCCCCTTTACATAATAAAATCATGAATTTGCATCAAAAACTCAAGTTTCCCCATGTGTGCATGCAATATTCCAAAAATAATCATAGAAACTTTATGCTTTTCATACACACAATATTTATAACGATAACACGATGTGATAGATGAGAAAAAAAGATATATGGCATGCCTTTGCGTTATATACGCACTAAAATAGTTGACGACGAAGAATGGAGCGAAACCTTGGCTTGTTAGTCCTTGAATCCTTCGAAAATACCTTCGACTTTGAGGTGAAAGTGTTCGGTGTGTTCTGTGAGTTTTGGTGAGAGTTTTCTGAATTTTAAAATGTGGGAGGCGTGTAAAAGAGGGTAGGTGTGGGGACCCGGATGCTAATCAAGTTCTTAATCATAATTGGGACTAATTAATCAATTAAAAATAGGGTCTAAATTTTTTTTTAAAATGCGGAACGTAGTGAAATCAAACTCATATACATATCCGTATAAAATACAATACAAGTACTGTACTGCATGTATTCAACTAAACTAAGGTTTAACAACTAATGTCAAGTGTTACAACCCTATTATACATCATAACTAAAGTCCGGAGCCTCCACTCTAATCACGATCTCTCCTCATCTCCTAGACCCTGATCCTGTCCCACATGTTGTCATGTACACAGACAAGACAACAGCCGGATAACTCCGGTGAGAATAAATCCCAGTATAAATCAATGAAACATGTAATCATATAAACAAATATAAAGCATGTAATCAGGAAATAGTAATATGTATCAAAATCTGAAACATAATTACAATTCTACAATTCAGACTAGACTCAATCCTAGTCTAGGGATCCCGGTTTTCAAATGTGGTGTTCCTATATCGAATTCCGTAATAGAAGGAACTCTGTTCCTATTACTCGATATAACCAAATATGGTGTTCCTATATCGAATTCCGTAATAGAAGAATTCCAATCCTATTTACTCGATATAACCAAACATCTGGTGTTCTGACTTAACCGTCATGGACTGTAGCTCTATCGCTAATATCCCATCTTGAGACATTGTGCAATGTGCCCGTGGCGATCCCGCCACTGTCAGGCACTTCCGTCCCAAGATTTCTATACCATCTTGTGACATCGTGCAATGTTCCCGTGGCGATCCCACCACTATCAGGAACTTCTGTCATAAGATTACTCATCTGATACCTGCTATCTATAATTCCAGAGAACAAGTACATCAGTCAAATCAATGAAAATATCAATGCAATAAAGTAAAGTATGTGATTTATGGAAACTCAAGTCTAATCCGACTCAAGTCGATCTCCCAATACCACATTGACTTATACCTTTCTTTCGTCGGTTTCTGGCTCAGTCGAAGTCCTGAATTCACAGTCTGTCTGGCAATGACAATATCAATAATCTTATGTCAATATACCTTTCAAATCAATAACAATCTGATCAATCTGGATTTAATTCAAAATCAACAGCATAACGGTACAAACTCAGTATCCCCGTCAATACAATATCCTCATATCACAGTTATAATCCATAACCCATATCCAATACAATTTGTGATCAAATCACAATTCAAATCTGTCTGGTATAAATCAATATACCCTAAAAATTCATAACAATTCCATAATCAGTCCGTTTCTTAATCTGACTTCGATTCTATGATCTCTAATATGTCAAGAACAACATATATGAGTTCCATTCAATTATGACAATATCATAATTCCAAAACATGTCAAAACGTAGTAAAACTTACGTCCAGTTGTAGACCGAAGTCGGATTCAAAATCAGACGGACGGATTTCTCGCAAAAGGCGTAAGGATTTTCAACACAATTCCTCAGACCCTTTTCTCGATTTTTCGCTGATTATTTCGAAAGAATCATGATATATATAGCCATGCATGAATTCGACGAGGTGGCACGAATTTTGCAAAACACGTAGCACCGCGGGTGCGCTACATTTCGGACCGCAGGTGCGCTCAGCGTACTGATCTACATCCATTTTCCAGAAACTACGACCGCGGGTGCGGTCTTGTTTGCACCGCGGGTGCGGTCCTGCACCGCGGGTGCGGTCTTGTTTCTTACTGCGGGTGCGGTCTTAGTTTTTCAAAAATTGCTACCCTACTGGACATCGACCGCGGGTGCGGTGTCTTCCTGAGCGCGGGTGCGGTGTTGCTTTGGCAACACATTCTAAAATTCAGAATAAATGGTCGCACATTATCTTAAATCGTGTCTCAGTTGGCCCTTTCGTAATCACGTTAAATTATAAATCAATAATCCTTGATTAACAGTGATTAATTCTCGGGCATTACAGTAGGGTTTTAGGGGGTTATTATATTAAATAGCTAATTAGGTACTAACAAGGCTTTAGGCCTCTTAAGCCTCTAAATTAAGTCAATTAGTCTTAAATAGAATTTAATACAATATTATCAAAGTTTTTGTTTAAATAAATTTGTGAATTTATTAGCCAGGTTGCCAAAGAGCTCGCATTTTTTTTATTGAAAAACCAACACCGATAAAATTTACGTACCGAAGTATAAAATCACCTCAAAACCCCTTATTTTTAAAAATATGAAAAAGCAACACTCATATTTTAAATAATCAAAAACAATTATTTATAAAAACATTTTACGTTTTTCAGTCCTCGGTCCGCGTTCCTCGATCGTCACTTGAATAATCCTTAAAAATACAGTTTTATGGATGATGATAATAAATTCCTATTTAACATATAAGCATGTATGCTACATAATCGATTAGCAATTAAAATCAATTAATTACTCATTTTTCATGTTTCATAGAATCGCATGCAGTTGGTTACGTCTTCTTAATTTTGGACCTTACATTTTTATTCCTCCGCCTTTTCCTGCAGCATTGAAAAAAGCTAAAATTGATGCGCAATTCAGTAAGTTCTTTGAAGTATTTAAGAAATTGCACATTAATATTTCTTTTGCTGATGCTTTGATGCAAATTCCTAGTTATGCTAAACTTCTGAAGGACATCTAAGAAAATAAGAGGAAGTTGAAAGACCATATGACGGTAAACTTAACTGAAAACTATCAATTTGCAGTTCGATTTCCTACGTTCCCACGCCATTCTAGCACGCCGGTGACTCCACTCCCCTTTCAAAATTCGCAAGGCACATGTCGTGGTTAGTTCATCTCGCCCACCTCCGCATTCAACCATGGCTCCCAAGAAATCTAAGGTACCACATGCCTCTTCATCCTCTTCATCCGATAATAGAGGTAAATTTGTGAATTAGGAAGCCCGAAATCGGCATGAACACGCCAAAGTGCATAGGCGCCCCATTCCGGATCGGGGGTTTGATTTCTCCGTTGGATCGTTAATCTTTTGCAAGATATTGAGGAATATGGATGGAGGTCCTTTTATGCAAAACCCAAGGCTGCGGTGATTCCAATTTTGCGTGAATTTTATGCCAAAGCCACCGAGCGAACTGATGGAAGGGTTATGGTTCGGGGTAAGTTATCTCTTTTGACTCTGCCACCCTGATTGAATTGTTGGGTACCCCTATGGTTGATGGATCATCTTTAAAGAAGTTAATAGCCAACCAGGATTTTTGAGTTAATTATGCAAATAATCTATTACCCAGGGGCTATTTGAAAGACTCCGAGTTGTTTTTTGGAAAAATATTTGTTGTTTAGACTCGCGATGTGGGATGTTTTTCTTTCCAAGCCGTTGATGCCAATGTCCCACACCAGTGATGTTCCGAAAGACCAAGCCACGATGGTCTACGCATTGATGGTGGGTGTTCCGATTAATGTGGGTCGACTAATCTTTTCTTAAATCCAGCAGTCCATTCACATCTCCAGCATTGCCCTATTTTCCCCCACTATCATTACAGAGCGTGTGAGAGCTGGGGTCATCGTCAATGTGGATGACGAATGGTTACAACCGATGAAGCCCATTGACTACTCGTGGATGAAAACAAAATGGGTAAAGCACGATCTAGACTTACCAGATGTGGCCGAGGATGAAGCCGCAACTAACCGCCCACTGCCACCCCCACAGCCCCGACAACGGGCAATTATTGATAAAGTTGATGACATGTGTGCTTTTGCGGTTCATCAAGATAATTACCACACCGTCAACAACACTTACATGTCATTGATGGAGTCTCTGCTGTGCGGTATGGCCTCGCACATGGGTCTCGACACCTCACCTTATCCACCACCGCCGGCATAGCCTCCGTACCCATTCCGCTATGCTTACCTGCAGCAGGACAATTAGGAGCTTGGAGTTGTGCCACCCGAGGACAAAAAGGATGAGCAATGATCAGGGGAGTTTTCGTGTTTCTTTTTTCTTTGCATTCATTTTATCTATTTCATTTCGATTGCGTTCTATTTAGCATCCATTTTAGTCTCTCTGTTCGTTTGTTTACATGTTTTAGTAGTTTTGTGCACTGGGGACATGCAAAAATTCTTTTTGGGGTATGGGTGTTTAGTTTTGTTACTTTGTGTTTCAATTGTTTGTTTAGTTCGTTTTTCGTATTGCATTTGTCTCCTGTTATTTGTATTGTCGCTTCAGAAATAGTCTATAGTTGATGCTAGATTGGTATGTGGTATCCAATGATGATGTTGAGTGTGTCACACGTACGCATGTCCATTTTCATCACAACACTAGTTTAGAACACACGAGTGGTTGACGCATGAAAATCTTAATTGGATATTGAAATTTTTGACACGAATGTTGGCAACAGAAGAATGTCTAACATAGTGAACTTGGAAATTGTTTGTGGGGAATTTGAGATGCACTAGGTGACTTGAACTTGATCATGTTCTTTGACACGAACACTGCCTAGCAGGACGAGGATGAGTTAGGCACATTTATGCTACACCAATGTATTGGACTGAGCTTACCGATGATAATTGTGTTGCGATACTTGTACCCGTATATCTAGCTTTGCCTAACCTTATTTATGCGCCCTTGAGATTGGACCAAGTCACACGCCCATATCTCTTGTTCCTATCTGAGGGAGGACAGAAAAATTTTAAAAATATATGATGCACGAAAAAGAAAGAAAAAGAAAAAAAGGGGAGATATAAGGTATGGGGGAGCCAGATAAAAGTATGAAATTATATTCCTAGGCTAAAAGAATGGAGATGCATAGAGTTGAAAAAAATCATATGCAAAATCTGAATGTGCACAAATGATACAGCACTGTACCTCCCTCATTTCCCGTTTCAGCCTAGTCGAAGTACCCCTATCCTGTGTTGATTTATGTCTGACGAGTCCTAACTATCCGTGCTGCGAATCGGTAACTAGTGAAGAGGGATGTGAGAGAAGGATTGTTACACTGACGTGTTGGATGAACTCTCTTACATCATTGAAAATTTTACGGTGGAAATGCACGATGCTTGAGCCAACATTGCACACACTTTTTTTTAAATCCATAAAAGATTGTAGTGTTGAAACTTCGTGGTGAAATGCGGAACCAGTGACTTGCGTTAGTGGATAAATATGTGTTAATATCTGTTGAGGCAGACCAGAATCATGAATGCACCGACATGCTACTTCTTGTATTATCGTGTCTTGCAACGTATTTTGTTCGAGGGCAAGCACAAGGTTAGTTTCGGTGGGTTGATAGAGGTCGTATTTATGTATTTTAGTGCATCGTGTGAGTCTTAGTTTGCATCGTTTCGGTGGCATGAAGTCTGCATTTTGTTCATTTCATATTAAGTTATTGCATATGATCACCGCTCACTGAGTTGTATTAATGTGCAAGAAAACGACGGAAAAGGAGAAAATCCAACCGGAAGTGAAGTTGAGAACAGACCACTTGGACTTAATATTCATATGGCGAAGGCATAGTTATAGTTCTCTTTTTTCTCTCAAATAAAAAACCTCCCCAATGCATGCAGAAGCCAAGGAAGAAGTTGGGCAGAAGACCTCACACTAGGGCGGCAATTTTTGAACGCCCCAGCGTGAGCACATCAAAATAGGATATCCGGGTAGAACACCTCTTGCTACGGCAGTATTTCTTGACCGCCTCAGCGCGAGAGGCTGAAGAATCAACAGAAGACCTCATGTTAGGGCGGTAATTCTTGACCGCCTCAGCACGAGATGCATGTGAAACGACCAACACTACAAAAGACCTCGCGCTAGGTCAGTAATTCTTGACCACCCCAGCGCGAGTAAACAAGGAAAGTTTACTTATGGGCTTATATTCAACTTGGAAGGTGTGTGGCTTCACAAAGGAACCCTAGGGACAAAATTTAGCCACTTTTCAGCAGCCACAAAGTTGGGAAGAGAGAAAAGGCTTAAAGAAAGCTTGGAGTTGAAGAATTCAAAATTTCCGGGCTACATTCTTCGCATTTTTGTCACGTCTAGAATTTTTAGTTTAATTCATCTTGTTTAAATATTGTTTTTCTTAGTTTGATCATGAATTATAGTTGCTAATTTTCATTATTTGTTGGGATTTAAGGGGATCCTACCCCAAAACAGAGTTTAGTTAATTCATCTATTGACTTTTGATTTATTCTTGATTGTGTTATTATTTTCATTGCGTTGTTGAAGCGTAGCTAACTTTAATAACGATTTCATATTGAGAGTGAGCTCGAGAGAACAGCTGTGATAGGAACGAGTAGAGCATAATCCGTAGATTTACAATTTACATAGAGATATGAAGTCGGATACACGTCGATAGTCATAGTTTAGTAGGTAGGAGATTTCATAGAACGACATGCAATTCATCTTTGATAAATAATTAAATAGGTTTAATTACTCCACTGCGTTGAATTAGTTTTGCATAGCTCGAGAGGGTGTGTTTAATTGGATAGAAAATCCCGTCAAAAGCGTAGATTATTGTCAAACGAATTAAGTAAATTAGCGAGGTGTAGGTGAACCGAGATTCCCAACAAATTCATTTCTCATTGAATCTTTAATCTATCATTTGAGCTTATTTATTTCATCATTTAATTTGTGAATCATTTTGTTGAGCTTTTATTTAATCATCATAGTACTAAACAATCATCCGAATTATCGTTGCTAAAGGTTTAATAACTGAGAATAACAATTGCAAAATGCAGTCTCTAGAGTAATGATACCCGTACTCTTGTACACTTTATTATTATTTGAAATTGTGTACTTGCGATTATTTTGAGCTTGAATATTATTAATTTTTACTAAGAATTTTACAGCGCAAGTTTTGCTCGATCACTGGTTTTGTTGCTTAAGGGCTGAGGCCGAAGGTTGCATGGGTAGGAGGCTAGGGTTTCAAAACTAAGGACAAAATTGTTCAGAAAGGTTCTAGGCTTGATCAAATATCTTAATGGGCTTGATTTGGGTTGTACATGGTATGGTTAGGTGTCAATAAGCTTCGGTTCAAGTTTGGTTAAGTTTCGAGTCAATATGATTTAAAACCGAGATGTCGTCTAAGTTTTAAGACGAATTGGGAAATTAGTCGAGAAGCTTAAATTTACATCTAAGAAATATTTATGGGTGTATTTTAAGGTGTCATGTTGAGTTTGGATGGATTTGGGGCGTCTTTTTAAGGTTTTAAGGATAAATTGGGAAAGTTAGGTTTTCAAGGGCAAAACGGTCATTTTACACCTGAAAAATGTTAGACGTCTTGGCAGTGACCTAAATGTTATAATGAATATTAAAACGTTTATTTTGAATGTTAATGGGATTTTATGACGAAAGATTAATGCTAAAAGACATGTTGCATGTTTGGTTTAAAAGAAAAAAATGATTTATATATATTCATGAATTTTTATAAGTGATCGAAATATAAAGGTTGAAGGAGGTGAATTAATTGTGACTAACAATATGAGACGATGATATGATGACACAATGTTATGTAAGATCAAGGCTAAGTTGATGGGTGAGAGTAGACATACTTATTGGTTCCATCGAACTAGTTTCAAACTGGTTCCTACAGCTGGGTCCGATGAGTTCGGAACCGATCTGAACCGATTCGGAACCAGTTCCGGTTCCGATTCCAAGTTGAAATACTTGGAACCAATCCAAACCCAAAACCGGTCCGTTTGTTAATAAACCTGTTCCGGCTCAACCATTCTAATTTATTATATTGTAATATATAATTAAAATTAGTAATATTAATGTACACTTTTTTATTTAGTATTTTGATTGCAAATAATTGTGATTATATAAAAAAAATATAACAAAATAACTTAAACATTTATTTTTACAATTGAACATCTAAAATTCATTACGATTTATTAAAATATATTTTGTATATTCTTCGAAGAATGAGCTTTGAAATTCGTCGATCGCTCCAGTGGTCCTATTCTTTTTTTTCTGTTGTAAACCAATCTTATAGGTATGTTAGCATGCTAAGTGTTTCTGGCTTTAAATTAGTTCTTTGCTCACCGATGATTCTTTCACATACTAAAAATGCTAATTCAGAAGCAACACTTGAGCTTTGAACGGCTAGTACATCTCTTGCAATCGCCACTAACACTGGATTTAGTTGAGAATTTACTTTCCACTAATCTAGAACATCAAAATTCTCTGTTCTCTCAATATATTGGGTTAGAAAAATTTGGATCTCATTGTATTTTGTCGTTGTCACTGATTTTATTTTGAACTTTTGTCGTTTTAAACTTTGAAAAAAGTTTAGTGCTCTACTTTTTCCTTTCTCTGTGGGTGTCTCCTCCGGCTGTCGACTTGGTTCACATTGTTCACTAGCATACAACTCAAACAATTCTTGAAGAGAACACATTATTGAATTATTTTGATCTTCAACATTCTTATCGAAAAATTTAAAGTAATATTCAAAAAACATGTCTGACCCACAACTTTGACTAAGATCAAGTAATGTTGCTATACAATGCACAATTGGGATTTTCTCCCAATATTTTTAAATTTTGTTTTGCATATTTGAAACAAAGTCATGCATAACAACATCACCACGTAATTCAATAAATCTATAAAGCATATTGAAAATTAAAGGACGAAACATGGTTGAAGTAGGATAATTAATACCAGAATATTTTCCGATTGCTTCTTTAAAAAATTTTAACAAAAAAACACATTTGCTCAAAATATTCCAATCCTCATCAGTCAACATTAAAGACTCTATCGAAATATTATTGTAATATAGGAGTAATTAAGTTATGAAAACGTAACAAAGTGTGAAGCAATCATATAAAGAATTCTATCTAGTATCAACAGAGAGAGGAAATTTTTTAAATTTAATCCAATTTGTTTCGTCTTGTGTTTTCCAGTACGTCCATGTCTCCTTTCACGTAATAACTTTCCACATACTTTGAATTTTTCTATTACAATAGCCATTTGTTCATCACATGCACATTTTACACATAAGTTAATAATATGACATGCACATCTAACATGAAGCAAATTACCATCTAAAATTAGTTTTAATGAATCTTTAAGATATTTAATTGTAAGAGTATTGGCTAGAATTATTTAATGTGATCGATATTATTTTATTTTGTATCACATAAATCTTAACACATATCTAGCTATAGTGCATGCATTGTGTGTTGATTCTAAATGATCTAAAGCTAAATTACTTTTTTACACAGTCCAAGTTTCATCTATCCAATGACATATAATAACAAGAAAAGATTCATATTTTAAATTAGTCCAAATATCAGTTGTTAAACTAACTCTACAAGAAATATTTGAAAGATGTGATATTAGTATTTCTTTATATTCCTTATACATATCAAAACAATATTTCTTAAGTGTGTGTCTAGAAATATTATGAAAACCAAGTTGAATAGTACTAGTAAATTCTACAAAACCTTCTTGTCCAGTTATTATAAAAGGTTGACAATATTTAATAACAAATTTAACGATAACTTTTTGAGATATTTCTTTTGTAATCGTGAAAGCTTTACTAGATGAAAGATTAATTTGTTGTTGAGTTGTTTCTCTACCGAATTGTTGTAGAATATTAGGGTCAAGCTTGTGTACCTTGACTAAATGTTTTTTCAAAGTGCCGGTACCACCAGAACTACCACATGTTTTATAAGAATATCTATTTTTTCAAATTCAACACACAACAAAAGAGTCATTTGTACTCAGTTTTTTTATCAATGCGAAGTGATCTTAAAATTTGCTTCGCTTTTCTCGACCCGTCGTCGTGCTCATCAGAATGTTGCTTCCTCTGGCGGACGGTGATGATCGAAAATTCCCATCACCTTCGTTGGGAAGTTCCGCAACATGTTCTTCCTCGTGACTGGGTTCAAAGTCTTCAAAATCGGGAATGTAGGTAAAATCTTCCCCAAAATCTAAATTGCGGTTTGAAGACGACGCCACTGAAAATATAATTTGTAAATATGTGTAATGAATAATATCAAATAACAATTGTATTGAAAATATTAACAATTCGAGATTGAGTTCAAAGAAATAGAATATATTGTTGAGTGAATTAGGGATGGAAAACAAGCACATATTTATAGCGATAGGAAAAAATTACAATTTTATTCCAAAAATAATTGCTATTTAGGGGCCAAATTGAAATTATTTTTTAGAAAATCCGTTGGGCAACGGTTGCCTAACGGATATGTCAATTTTTTTTATTTTTGTTCCTTTTTTTATCCAATGGATATAAAATTTTTCATTTTTTTGTTTTTTATTATTTTTTTAAAAAATTCGATCCAAAACTGGATCCGGATCCGGTTCCGGTTCGGATTTCGGATCGGTTCTGGAACCGAGTTTCAGATCCGGAACCTAATTTGGTCGGTTTTTTTAATTGAACCGGTCCACTCCATTTATATGCGATTTTGGACCGGTTCGGACAAACCGAATCCCGTTCTGGGTCGAACCGACCCAATAAGCATGCCTAGGTGAGAGTCTCGCTGATGTCTCCGCCGCCCGATACTGTTGTTATACGTAGATGGATCCATCGAATTACAGCTAATACGAAAGTCATAAATAAGGATCTGAATTCAATAAAAATAAAAACATATACCTCTATGATGAAAAGGAAAAAGTACATGACGAAAGATAAAATGTTTAAATTTATGCATGTTCATGAAAGACTATTTTCTTAAAAGTATTTTCACTGTTCACTACAACAAAAAACCTAAAGGACTACAGATTTTATTTGTTGTCGTAGGTCATTTAAAACTGTTGTAACTGACTGTGTTGTTGAAAGTGCGTTCAACGACAATGGTTTTAAACCGTTGTCGTAGCTACTATATTGCGACGGTTTTTCAAAAATCGATTAGCGACGGTTTTTGATATACCGTCGATAAAATTAGCGACGAGTTTTGACTAAGTCGTCGCTCATTAGAGAAGGGTATCTTATGCTAATTAGCGACTGTTTTTGACTAACTGTTGTTAATTAGCGATGGATTAGACATAATCTGTCGCTAATTTTTTCAGTAAAATAAAAAAATGTACTTTTATAATTTAATAAATCTACAAAAAAAACTTACAATCTGACTAAACTTAACAATATTCATGATCTTAACTAACACTTAGAAATTTACCAAGAATTGAACCGAAAAAACTTAACTTAAATCGAAACTAACTAAGAGAGAAAATTTTATTGTAGATGTGAAGCGGTGTGGAGGAAATTGAACCGAAAATGCGAATATTTATAGACAATTTGCTACGGTTTTACTTTTCACGACTATTTTATATTAAACCGTGACGGTTAAACAAAAACAGTTGCTATAAAAATTGCGACGGTTTTAAGAAAACCTTTGCTAAATATTCTCTAAAACCGTCGCTAATTAACAATGGTTCGCTAAAACCTACGTCGTTTCTCCAAAGAAAACACGCTAATCAACAACGAGTAGCTAAACCTGTTGTTGTTTGTCCAAAAAATACGCTAATCCACAACGGTTTTTGATAAAACCGTTATTAAAAGTAAAAACACAACAATTTTCCAATAAAACCGTTGTATTTTGAGTGTTGTTGAAGGCTTATTTTCTTGTAATGGTTGTTTGTAAATGTATATGTATTACTTGCTATCATGATTAAGGTTTTTTGAGTCAATAGTCTCACTAGGTATGATCAATCTAGGTGAGCATGATATTGATGGAGGACTTGATGGTTGAACTAGCTGGGCTGAAGGTGCACACAACCCGATGATCATCGCTAGTTTTCCGCAAAATAATTTTTATGATTTAAGTTTACGTTAAAGATATTTGTGACTTTTATGTTTTGGAGGGATTTTGATGGATTATGATGTTTATGCTTTATTTTGAAAATTGTTAAATTTAGGTTTGGTTGACGTTTATAATTTTATTTTTTGATTTAATTTCCTTTGGATTTCAAATAATTAGTTGGTGAGTTTATATATATATATATATATATATATATATATATATATATATATATATATATATATATATATAAATAGTTATATTTCGGCCTAGAGTAGTAGGAAATTTTTTTTCAGTACATTTTAAAGTAAAACGAGTAGTGGACGTTTCAGTTGGTATCAGAGTAATGTTCCTGCAAAGGGTTGTGCCATCGCCAGTTCCGGAAAGCTCCGTCGTCAAGTCTCAAGTCTGTAAGTTTAAATGCTTTACATGTTTTTATGATAGTACCTGCATGTTTACATGGTTTATATGTTTAAGTTACATGTTTAAAAGCTTTTTGAAGTTAAATGATATATATGCTTAAACTTTCTCAAAAAGGGATTATTATATGCTGCATGATTAGAAGCTTAGATTTGAATGCATGTTGGTTACGTTTAGAATTTAGAAAAAGTTCAGATGTAGTGCCTCCTAGGCACGCACCTATTATCGATAGGCAAGTTGAGACTAATGACGATCGTCAAGGGAATGCACCCTCACCTCGTAATGTGGATGCTGCTACTCGTGTTCTAGAGCATGTCATGTTTCTTTGAGCAGCAGGCTCAGCATGCCCCGGGGCCATAGTACGACATGTATGATCAGTTCCGGAGGCTGGGTCCCTAGGAATTTTCTGGCACCACCGACCCATTTGCTGCTGATGGTTGGATTCAATCTCTTGAGGTGCATTTCCGTTATTTGGATATGGGAGATGCTGACCAAGTTAGGTGTGCTACATATATGCTGCGAGACGACGCTTCTATTTGGTGGGAAGGAGCTGAACATGGATTTGATCTAGCCACCCTCACTTGGGTGGTGCAATTCAAGAACATCTTCTACGAGAAGTATTTTACTGCTGACATCCATGGACGCTTGAAGAGGGAGTTCATGACTCTCCGTCAGGGAGACACGACTGTGGCTGAGTTTGTTAGGAGATTTGATAGGGGTTTTCACTTTGTACCCTTAATTGCTATTGATGCTGCTGAGAAACTAAGGCACTTTTTGTATGGCTTACGACCTACCATACGCCGTGATGTGATGATGATGCGACCGGTGGACTATGCAGCTGCCACTGCCTGTGCATTCCAAGAGCAAGCTCTGAAAGATATTGATTTTGAGATGCAACGCAAGAGGCAGTAGTATCAACAGAGCTCTCAGCCAGTTAGGCAATTTACAAGACCTTTGAAAGCTCAAGGGCAACAAAAGCACCAAGAACAATGGAAGAAGCTGGAGCAACAGAAGCCACCACAGCCTGTAGCAACAAAACCCGAAGAGAGACCATTATGCAAAGAATGCAATCGCTTACACTATTGCAAGTGCATTTGGGGATCGTATATGTGCTTCATATGCAAAGAAGATGGACATAAGGCCACTGGTTGCCCGAATAATAAAGGGCCTACTATGGGCAGAGCTTATCTGATGCATGCTGAAGAAGCTGAGGAGGAGCCAGACACGACTCTAATCACTGGTATCCTAGTAATTTAACGTTTTAATATTACTTTTATTGCATAAATGTTAAATTGGTTATGAGAATTGATTGGGATATGAAGAACCTAGAAGAAATTATGTTGCATTCTCTACTATAGTTGGATTTAAAGGACGACATGGAAAAAGTATAAAATTGCATGAAATATAAGCCTTAATAATGTAAAGGAATGAATTGAACCAAAATATATATTTGAAGACTTAAAATTGGGAAAAAAAACGAGATTATGGGGTGTTTTGGCATAATTCAAAATCTTGGGGACCAAAGTGCAAAAAACCGAAAGTTTAAGGGTTAAAAAAAAATTTCATGAGTCCAAAGACTGAAATACAAGAGGGACAAAAATACTAGGGGAAATCTGGAATTTTCAAAAATTCAGGGACTAAATTGTAATTTTCGAAAACTTAGGGACTAAAATGAAGAGAATTCGAAATTTTATGGGATGAAAATGCAATTTTCGAGAATTATTCGGGGTAGAATGGAGAATTTTTCGTGTGAAATTTTCGAAAATTATGGGAAAATAATGATGGAAATTGAAATGTCCACTGCTCGTTTCTTAAAAAGTACTAGAATTATTTTTAGCACACTCAATGATTCGGCCGAAATACTTAAATATATATGTAAAATATTTTGCACCCTTTTAGAAATAAAGCAACCACAAAACTTGAAAATCAAAGAAAAAAGTTTAAATCATAAAATCGTCAATCGTATTCAAATCATAACTTAGCAAAATTGCTAAAACTAACAACCTCTCAAAAACCACTCACAATCATAAAGAAGTAAAAATATCTTTAACATAATCTTAAAAATCATAAATCATAAACTAGTGCGGAAAACTAGCGCTGGTTCTCGGGTTATGTGCATCTTCAATCCAGCAAAGTGAACCATCAAGACCTCCATTATCATTATTATTATAATCATCTGTATCAATCACACCTAGTGAGTCTAAAGACTCAGTAAACTTTAATCTTGATAACAAATAATACATATATAGATTTAATGCAACAGTGAAAATACTTTTACGTAAAATAATATTTTCATAATAATGCATAAACTTAAACATAAACACTTTTCATAAACATTTTCATATTATCGTAAACTTATTCATATTCATCAGAAACATATTCATATTCATCATATTCATATACGTATCCATTTTCGTTGAATTCAGATAGTCAATTGTGACTTTTGTATTCGTATTCGTATTGGGGCGATAGATCCATCTACATGTAACCACAGTACTGGACGGTGGGCATATCAGCGACACTCTCACCCGGCAACTGCGTCTTGGCCTATGTATTAACATATCATCATATCAGCGTACTAGTCACAATTTGTAAGGTCCAAAATTAAGACGACGTAATCCAACTGCATACAAATCTAGGGAATATGAAAAATGGTTAATTGATTGATTTTAATTGCTAAATTGATTATGTGACATGTTTATATGATGTTTTAGTAGTTTTCTAATTACATGCATTAAAATGTATTTTTAAATATTATTCGACTTGCGATCGAGGAACGAAAACCGAGGGCTGAAAATGAAAAATGTTTTTATTAAATAATTTTTTTTAGTTATTTAAAATATGATTGATGCTTTTTCTTATTTTTGAAAATAAGGGGTTCTGAGGTGATTTTATACGCCGGGACGTAAATTTTATCAGTGTTGGTTTTTCAACAAAAATACAAACGTGTTGGCAACCCGACTAATAAATGCACAAATTTTATTAAACAAATTTTCAATTAAGCACTAATGGGCCCAATTAACTTTGTTAATGGGCCAAGGCTTTGATTAGTGTTTAATTAAACTATATAATGTACAAAACCCTCCCATAACCTATGTTAAACTCACGGCCCCCTTCCCCAACTCACCTCAAACTCTTCCCTCTTGATATCACATGGCACACACATATCCTTCAAGGAAAAGCATCAATTTTGCTTAGGATTTCAAGCCAAGGTTTCCCCTTCGTCGTTCTTCAATCATCAATGTTTATTCGTGCATTAAATATGCATATGCACGCCATATTCTCCCTTTTCAATCAACTATCATAGCATAGTAATTATTTAAAATGTTTTTGCATGAAAAACAAGTTGCATCATGAAACAATTTCGTTTTTTGTATCATATGTGAGATTTTAAGGCTTGAAATTGTTGTAGAAATCATGTTTAATATGTGTTAAGGGGCTACCATGATTAGGGTATTGATCAAGGATGTTTTAAACGAGTTTTAGGGTCCTAAGAACACACACAACACGTTGCTAACATGATAGAACACAAGCTAGAACCGATCATGTGTATGTGTATCTTGAGGGCTCGGTTTTTGGGCATGGTTGCTTGGATTGGTCTCGGCTGGACCAAGGCTGGGCTAGGGTCATGTAGGGAGAGTCCTAGCCATGCTAGGACTCGAACACAAGGGCTGGGGAGGAGTCCTAGCTTGAGAAAGGGCCATGCTGCGCGTTTGTGTGCAGCAACGTGCAAAGGCTCAGGGGCTCGGCCAGGGGCTCGGGCTGGGCTAGGTCAAGTGGTTAGGGTCCTAGGTGGGTGCAAAAGGGGTTGGTTTAGGGGCTGGGCGCGCACATAGAGTCCTAAGAACTAATCTCGGTCACTTCGTGTGATGGTGTGGTGGTTCGGTTTGGGGCTAGGGTCAGGTTCCTTTGGTTCTTAGGGTCTAGTAGGGTCTAGGGAAGGGTTGGCTTGATGTTGGCTCAGGCCAGATCGAGCTTGGCTAGATGAAAAAGCTAGATGGCTCGAGGGTGTTTTAGTCGAGGGGCTAGGGTTTTCTTTTTAAAAATAAAATCAAAACATGGCTCACGGGGGGTTGAGTCATGGTTTATGAGGGCTAAAATAATATAAAAAGTCTAAGTTTTCAATTTAGGAATTTTATATTAAAGTTTGAATTAATTCGGGATTAAAACGCATGAAAAACGAATAATTAAGGATTAATTGAAAAGTCTAGTATTTATGCTAAATAAAATTATGGAAAAATTAATTTAAAATTAATTAATTATTTGGGACATGTTAGAGTCAATGGAATTAAGAAAAATTCAAATTCGAGGATTTTTACGTCTAGCGGTAAAACAGTCATTTTACACCTAGAAAATAGTAAACGTCGTGGCAGTACTTTGAATGCAGTTTTATATGGTAAAATGATTATTTAAATGTTTATGGATTTTTATGTTTTAATATGGACAATTAAAAGATATGTTGCATGCTTTGTTTAAAAATAAAAATGATATTTTTATGCATGATTTTTGTAAAGTTATGATAATATGAAACCTTGGAGGAGGTGAAGTAATTGTGACTATTATGATGATATTATCGGGGATATCATGAGGGAAAAGGCCCTAGAGGGAGCTCATTTATGGGAGAAGGCCCCAGAGGAGCCCATTTGTAAAAGGCCCCTGAGGGAGCTCGTATACGGGATAAGGCCCCAGAGGGAGCCCCTGTACGGGATAAGCCCGACGATCGTATTTCCAAATGATGATGATAGGCCAATGCTGAGTTGACGAGTGAGAGTGTCGCTAATGTCCCCGCCGCCCAGTAATGTGGTTACATGATTGATGGATCCATCGACCTTATGATGATACAAAAGTCAAAATTAAGAATCCTAATTCAATAAAAGGAAAACATATATGCATATGATGGGAAAAAATGGAAATGTTTATGATAAAATGATGAATGATATGGGTAGATGAAAATGAAAAAAATGTTTATGTTTAAGTCTATGCATCTTCATGAAAATGTTATTTTTCGTACAAGTATTTTCACTGTTGCATGTGAGTTTTATACGTATTATTTGTTATCAAGAATATGTTGTGTTGAGTCTTTAGACTCATTAGTTGTGGTCGATGCAGGTGATTATGATAATAATGATAATAGAGGTCTTGATGGTTGACTTTGCTGGACTGAAGGTGCACATAACCCGAGGACCAGTGCTTCTATTTTTCTGCACTTATGATTTACGTTTATGATTTATGTTAAAGATTTTACGATTATTTATTCTTTGAGTGGTTTTTGAGATGTTTTAGTATGTGCTATACTTTTCAAATTATTGCATTTTAGGTTTGGAAAAATGTTCGACGATTTTACGATTGGAACTATTCCTTTGATTTTTCAAATATTAGTTGGTTGATTTTATTTTAAAATGGTGTCAAAATATTTTTATGTGCATGTGTATATTCGGCCGATTCAATAGTAAGTGTCATTTTAAAAAAATTCGAGTATTTTTTAAGCAAAACTAGTAGTGGTCATTTCACAATTACTTCATGTAGAACCCGAAAATCAGATTACGTATAAGCCATGCATAATTGTTACTATTTAAATTTAAAATGAATATTTTAAATAAATATGAAGTGTTTGATTTATTTTAATAATTTTAAGTCATGATTATACATTTTAAAGATAGATGTTTAGTTTTATCTTTTCAGGATAAATACGCGAGGTCAGACCGGAGTTTGGAGAGTAAAGATAAGATTAATAAGATTAATAATAATAAAATATTCCTAAATTTAATTTAAGTCAAGGAATAATTTAATTTAAAGAAATAGAATGTTTTAGGATTTATTTAAATTAATTAAGAGCTAAATTATAAAATAAAGTTCTTTATGCTAATATTTAATTAAAGCTTAAATTAAAATGTGTAAACAAATGAAGATGAATTAATCTAGGTATAATATATTCAAGAAATTAATCATAGCATTTGGATATTTAAATTTGAGGTCATGAATGCCATGCAATAATCTAACCTAAAGTTAATGTGTAAATTCACTAAAAAATATAATGATGGTGCTAAACTTTAAGCAATTAAAATACAAGATTTAATCAATAAAATACCATGCAAATTAGTAATAATAATTTGGGGTCCAACATTTAAAATAATTCAAAGGTTGATAACTCTCCATTCAAACCACTCCTAATTGCACTTCATGGAGTATTAATTCATTCCCATTTTAATTCACCAATTAGTAATAATTCAAACACAATATTACACCTCATTTCTCCCCAACTAGTTACTAAGGAAATCATAGAAAATATACAGCAAAACAAGTGCAACAAAACCCACGGCCAGCTAGGAGGAGAAGAATAATTCAAAAACCATTCCACTTCTTGACTTGTAACCTCCATATTAATGCATATTATGGCCCTTTAACACCACTTATAACATTCCTCTTACTTACCCTCATATCCTACACTCATATGCTCAAAATATCAGTAGGAATCAGCTGAGAAAAATCGTTAATTAGCAGCAAGGATAAAAGAATTAGAACAGCTACAGCAAGGTTGAAGAAACAATTCAAATTCTCACATGTAACTCTCAACTAAATGCAATTCAAGACTCATTTAACACCTCTTTTATCTTGCACCTTCATTACCTAGCCTTCCCCACCCTTACATTCGAAATATCAGAGAAAACTACAGCTGAAAATCGTGTAAGATCAGCACAAGAACATGAAAGGAAATCCAACTCCGATTCCGTCGCTCGTATTCGTAGTATTGGTTTGTTTTGTTCCAAACAACTTCCAGGCATGTATATATTTTTTCATTTCTCTTCAATCAAGTCCTATAGATATTTTAAAACATTACATACTCAGGATTTATGAGGCAAAAACGAAGTTTGGACAGCAAGTATTCGAAAAATCTGTACAGCACCTCGGCTTTTGATTGTACTTCACGGTTGCTGTATTTTGTTGGTTTCAGGAGTTGTTTCGTTTCCAGGCACCCAAGGCTGCATATAGGCATGATTTTGAGTGGGCTAGGGTGTTTTTGTCCATGGGTTTCAGTTCATACAATAAAAAAACGAAGGAATGATCAATATTTTCCATACCTGCAGAAATATGTCACAGTTTTGTTTCTTGGATGATTAGGGTGTTTGTTCTGATCATGGCTGTCCAAGGGACTGTAGCCATGGTTAGAACCCTTCCTTATCATGTCTATGACGTGACCAAATCATCTTTTCAAAGCTTGTTTCATGGATCCCTCAAATTTTTACCGCAACTTGACAAGTGCTCTTCAGTTTTAAAAATCTGATTTTTGGTGTGAGTATATTTCGGTTTTGAGAGGTTTGATGAATTGTGGTTGGCTCCTAGCCCGTAGCCATGGTTCATACAACACTCCATTATGTCTAGATCGAGCCATGGTCGATTAAATGGCCATTGGAATGACACATGACAGCAAAACAATGCAAAACTTCACAATACACAGATTTAGGTGCTCTCGGTTGGTACTTTCTGTTGTCCTAGTTTTTTATTCGAGTTGTGGATGACTTTTAGCTTTAGCCATGGTCTAAGCCATGCCTTAGGATGTTGGTAAGAGTCTCTGGTCGTTGGTTCAAGCCCCAATGGCCATGAGATTAATAAATTGAGCAAAACAAGCAAACTGCTACTGCTGCACTTTTGGACAGCAACTTTCATCTTCGGTTTTTGTGCTTGTTTGAGTTCTTGGTTGGCTTTTAGCCCATGACCTTGGACTGGACGGTACCTTAATGAGTTAGGAAAGTCTTGTTTTTGGCCGTTTGTGATTTGGTCGAGTTTAGAGGTCGTACGAGAATTTACGGTGAAAAGTGCCAAAATGACTCTCGAAAGAGTGTTTTATGTTTTTGGACTCCTTTCACCTATTTTCGTGTTTCACAGTTCTTAGGCATATTTTTCAGTATGTTTGGGGTATTTTTAATCATGGTTAAACGTCGGTTTAATGTTGGTTCGGGTTGGTACGATACCATGATTAAAAATCAAGTGGTTGGTCCTAATAGTCTCATTTTTGGTTCTATTGTTGAGTTTTGGTTCTCTAGTCAAGTTTAAGTCAAGATAATATTATTTGCATGTGTCACATATTAGAGTTAAGTCGCAGCAAGCCTGGGAACGATTCAACTCATCCGGTAGAAATAAGGTTATCATTATATTACGTGCATAAAAATATAAAATGTTTATTTTTGAGATATATGCTATATATCTTGTGGCCACCTTATGCTTATGGGTTTGGAAGTTGGTAGGCGCAACCGAGGACCTCTCCACCCGGTGACTTACGACCGGTTTATGATTATGTATGGGTACGGACATCCAGTCCAAGGGCTGTGATTGATCTCTACCGCCCAATATACTGTGGTTTAGTCTGATCAAGCGCTCACGTTATGTTATGGGCCACTTGCTTAGAAACATTATCTCTACCAGAAAATTATGATATGACATGACAGAGCTCTGTTCAGCAAAGCTTTTACGTATGATTTTTAGATATGCACGTAGTTATAATTATTCATGATATGATTTTCACCATGTGCTTTACGATACTATATTTTTACGTTGCATGCGATTTTATGATATATTTACTTGTTATTCACGATATATACATGTTGAGTCTTTAGACTCATTAGACTTGATTGTTGCAGGCACTGATGAGGTCGAGACGGAGGGCGTAGACCAGTGAGCGATCTTGTGGCAGCAGTATTAAACCCGAGGACCTCATGTTTTAATTTATGCACATTTTATTATTCAAACTCAGTTTTAATACGTTAGATTATTTTTAAATTGTTGTTCATGTTGGATTATTTTTCAATTGTTGTTTGAAAACAATATTTGCTTCCGCTGTTATTTTAAAGTTAAAAATTATTTACATGCTTATTTTATAAATTGGGTAAGTTATTTATTTATTTAGAAAAAATTTAAATAATTCCGCAAAATTATGAATACGAAATACGGGTCTTTACACTTCACTTCCTTCAACATTTCGTATTTTAATCACTTATAAAAATTAAACATGCATATAACGTTTTTCTTTTAAACCAAGCATGCAACATGTCTTTTAACGTTATCTTTTCGTCATAAAATTCCATAAACATGCAACATAATCATATTGACATATAAAATAGCATTCAAAGTACTTCGATGACGTTTACTAATTTTTGAGTGTTCAATTACCGTTTTACCCCTAGACGTAAAATTTCAAGATTTTGACATTTTCTTAATTCTTTTGACTCTAGACCATCCCAAATAATTATTTAAGCTTAAATTAATTTTCTCGTATTTTTTAGCTTAAATCGATGACCTTCAATTTAATCTTTTTAATTATAACATATTACTGCGTTTTAATCCCAGATTAAATCAAACTTTACTGTAAAATTCCCAAACTTGAAGCTTAGACTTTTAATATTTATTTATCCATCATGACCCATGACTCGACCACCGTTGAGCCATGTTTCAAACTTTAGTTCAAAGGAGACCCTAACTCGAACCATCTAAGGAACCTATGAGCCCAACTTACGTTTTCTATGAGCCATCTTCGAACCAACCCTCCCCTGGACCCTCACGAACCCTTAGCACCCCTAGGACTCGACCCTAGCTCCAAACCGAAGCCACATTATCAGAAACATGCCATGGCCGAGACTCCCTAATAGATTAGAACTCTTCGTTTCGCGCCTAGGACCTTAGACCCAGCCCCTTGTGCCCCTTATTAGGACCCTAAGGACTTGACCTAGCCCGACCCAAAGTCCCCTGGCCGAGTCCTTTTCCATGCGTGCTGCTGCACGAGCGCAACCCTTCTCGATGGCTCTCGGGTGGAAGCTAGGGCTCCTCCCCAGCCGTGACTCTCGAGTCCTAGCGTGGCTAGGACTCCTTCCCTAACTTAGAACATGACCCAGCCATGACCCAAGCCAAGCCATGCAAAGCCTAACCCCTTAAACCCGAACTTTGATCAACAAACCCAGAAGATGGTTCCAGCTTGTTTGTTCATTGTGTGCAAGCGTGTTTGTGTGTCTTAGGACTCCATAAAATCGTGTAAAACACGCCCTTTTTTAGTCCTATAGATGGCAGCCCCTTCATGTAGACTTATATCATGATTTTGGATCAAAACAACATGCTTTAAAATTCTTGTTTGCATAAAAACGAAAATACATCAAAGTGCAACTTGTTTTTCATGCAATTCATATTATGGTGTGATGGATGAGTAAAGGAAAAGAATATGGCGTTCCTTTGCGTTATTTAACGCACAAATCAACGTTGACCAATCGAAGAACGACGACGAGAAGACCTTGGCTTGAAAACCCTTGAAGGATTCAAAACTTTTCTCCTTGCTTGATGGTGTGTGCCATGAGTTTTAGGTGAAAAGGAGTCTTGTATGCGGCTAGGGTGAAGAAGGCGTGTGTTGTGTGTGAATTATGGGGGTAGTTTGCACTTTAAATAATAATTAAAATATTAATTGTAGCTTAGGCCCATTAACAAGGTTAGCTAGGCCCAATAAGCCCATTAGTGTTTAATAAAATTATTTTGTTTAATAAAGTTTGTGAAATTATCAGCCTAGTTGTCAAAACGTTCTTATTTTTGTTGAAAATCCAACACGGTAAAATTTACGTCCCGTCGTATAAAATCACCTCAAAAACTCCTTATTTTCAAAAATAAGAAAAAACATCACCCTTCTTTAAATAATTTAAAACAATTATTTAATAAAATTATTTTTCATTTTTCAGCCCTCGGTCTCCGTTCCTCGATCGCAACTCGAATAACCCTTAAAAATACATTTTAATGCATTCAAGTAGAAAACTACTTAAAAATCTTATAAACATATCAACACAATCAATTTAGCCATTAAAATAAATTAATTAGTTATTTTCCATATTCCATATATTAGTATTCAGTTGGATTACGTCGTTTTAATTTTGGACCTTACAATTCCCTCCTACCACTTAAATAAAATTTTGTCCTCGAAATTAAAACTTACCGAATAGCTCCGAGTAGCGACTCCTCAAGTCCCTCTCGGTTTCCCAAATAGCTTCTTCTCCCGAGTGATTCAGCCACTTGACCTTGACTATTAGAATGACTTTGTTTCAGAGTCTTTTTTCTTGTCTAGGCAAGATTTGTATAGGTCCTTTGTTGGAAACTAAATTTCGGTCGTTTGACAAACTAAGTGTTTAAATTAATTGGACTAACTGATCAAGAAGTTTGAAAGTAGTTTAACAATGCCAAAACTTAAACTCTTAGCTTACATAATATTTCACAGTACTCATGTAACGCCCCGAAAATTTAAAGCTCCACGCGAACCACATGCATACAATTATTAAATTCCTTGTGTATTTCCATTAAATGTTTTAAATGCTTTAATTAATTATGTTGTGCATATTTACATGTTTAAAATATATTTTTTCTACATGGTTATATTAAAATATATTTTTAAAGGTTATTCGAGTTGCAATCGAGGAACGGAGATCGATGACTGAAAAATAGAAAATGTTTTTATTGGTTAATTTTTTTTAATTATTTAAATTAAGGGTGATGTTTTTTCTTATTTTTGAAAATAAGGGGTTTTTGAAATGATTTTATACGCCAAGACGTAATTTTTAGCGGTATTGGATTTTCAACAAAAATACGAACTTTGTGGCAACCCGCCTAATAAATTCACAAACTTATTTTAACAAAACTATTTTTAAATCCTAATTAAAACTAATGGGCCTAAATTGTTGGCTTATTAGGCCTAAAGTCTTGTTAGTGATTAATTAGTATATATTATACAAAACCCACACTAAACCCCCACAAAATCACACACCTCTTGTCTGAATTTCTCACCCCAATAGACGACACGGCACACCACAATTTGAGAAGAGATTTTCGTGGGGTTCAAGGAGAGTGCAAGCCAAGGTCTTGCTCCGTTCTTCGCCAATCGTCAACGAATAATCGTGTGTTTAAAATACAATGGCACGCCATATTCTCCCTTTTACTCATCATTCACACCATAGTATTTATTTAAAATTGGATTGCATGAAAAATAAGTTGCACTTGTATGTATTTTCGTTTTTATGCAAAGATGAATTTTAAAGCATGTTGTTTTGATCCCAAAATCATGATACAAGTGTGCACAGAGGGGATGCCATGTGTAGGATTAAAAAAGGTCATGTTTTTACACGTTCTAAAGGGTCCTAGACACACACAAAACACTGCGCATGATCGGGAATAAAATCTAGGACCAGTTTGTTGTCATGGTGGTTGGAGGGGTTCGATTTTGGTCATGAGGGCTTGTCTTGGGTTCGGATAGGGACCAGGGATAGCTAGGGACGTGTTTGAGTCAGGGGAAGAGTCCTAACCACGCTAGGACTCGAGACCATGGGCTAGGGAGGACTCCACCCGAGAACTAGAAGGGATGTAGCGCAGGGTTTCAGCTTGTCCAGGTAAGAAGAGGCTCGGCCAGGGGGCTAAGGGTTGGGCTAGGCCGACTCTTTAGAGTCCTAGGAGGGTGATTAAGGGCCTGGGCAGGTGTTGTGGCGGCTTGGTTGGCTTCTGGTTCAAGAAAACGTGAAGAAGCACCTGGCAGCAAGGTGCACGCGAGGCTGCTGTTTCGTTCAGGAAGCTTTTTGCTCGCGTCCAGGGTTTGGGTTGGTCTGGGCGTGGTCCAGGGAAGGTTAGGTCCTGGGTGTTCAGTGGTTAGACGGCTAAAAGAGTCATAGGCAACTAGGAAACCCAATTCAACAAAGACACTAACACACGCACACAAGCGTGCAACGGGCCTTCTGTCCAGAAAGTCTTTGAGCGGTCCAGGGCCGGTTTTTTGGGCTGGGATTGGTCAATATGGTCCCTAGGTAGGTTGGCTAGGTTTTGGCTCAAGGTGGCTCCGGCGTGGCTCGAGTACATTGGGAGATGGCTCGGTGGGTTCGTTAGTGTGTCAAAAACAAAAATTTACGAACTAAAATTGAATCCAGGGGTCCACGGGGGTGGCTCATGACTTGGAAGGGTAGAATAGATAATAAAAATGCTACTTTTAAAGTTTGGGTTCAAAATAACAAGCTTTGGATTTATCCGGGATTTAATCGGCTCACGAAACGCTAATTAAGGAATTAATTGAAACGCCTAGTTTAAGCTTTATAAAATTATGAAAAATTAAATTTAATCTTAAATAATTATTAAAGTCTAATTTTTAATTTGGGAATTTTATATTAAGGTTTGGTTTAATTCGAGATTAAAACGCATTAATACGTTATATTTAAAGAATAATTGAAATGTCATCGATTTAAGTCAAATAAAATTATGAGAAAATTCATGTAAGCTTAAATAATTATTTGGGACATGTTAGAGTCAATGAAATTAAGAAAAAGTGAAAAACATGAAATTTTACGTCTAGGAGTAAAACGGTCTTTTTACACCTAGAAATTTGTAAACGTCATGGCAGTGCTCTAATTGCTATTTTATATGCTAATATGATTTTATGAAATTTTATATGATGAAATATGATTTTTAAATGTTCATGAATTATTAAAGTTTAAATTGAACATTTAAAAGATATGTTGCATGCTTGGTTTCAAAATAAAATGATATTATATGCATGGTTTTGTTAAGTGATGGAAATACGAAATATTGAAGGACGTTAAGGGATTGTGACTAAATATGTGATATGTCTGAAATATTGTGAGAGTTATGGTCCCAGTAGGAGCCCGACGATCGTGTATAATTGGATACGGATACGGATACGGATATAGATATGAATATGTTAATACGTTGTCCAGGGCCCAGTTGACCGGTGAGAGTGTCGCCGATATCCCCCGCCGCCCAGTACTGTGGTTTTCTTTAGATGGATCTATCACTCAATACGTTTAAGAATACGAGTCACAATCACGATCTGAATTCAACAAATACGAACATGAACATGAACATGAATATGAATGTGAATATAATGATATGAATATGTTGATATGAATATGTTTATGTTTATATGAAAATGTTTTATGAAAATGTTTATACAAAAGTTTATGAATATGTTTATGTAATAATGTTTTTGTTTAAAGTTTATGCATCGTGAAATTTTTTATGAAAATGCTTTTGTTTAAAGTTTATGCATGTCATGAAAATGATATTTTTACGTAAAAGTATTTTTCACTGTTTAAGATCATCTGTATATGTAGTACTCGTTATCAAGAATATGATGTGTTGAGTCTTTAGACTCACTAGGTGTGACTGATGCAGGTGACATTGATTATGAATATGATATTTGAGGTCTTGATGGATGATTTTGCTGGACTGAAGACACACATAACCAAATGACTGATGCTAGTTTTCCGCACTAGTTTCATGATTTTAAGTTATGTTAAAGATATTTTTACGACTTTTATTTATGTTATGAGAGATTTTTGAGAGGTTATAGTATGGACTATTTCCTTTGGTTTTCAAATTATAGTTGGTTGAGTTATTTTAAAATGATGTCAAAAATATTTTATGGTTCGAACGATGCTAAGCGAGATTTAAAAAAAAATCTAGTACTTTTTAAGAAAACGAATAAGGAGACGTTTTAGTTGGTATCAGAGCAAAGGTCCTGTAAAGGGTTGTGCCACCATCATCGCCAGAAAGATCTGTCATCAAGCCTCAAATTTGTAAGTTTACATGCTTTATATGATTTATGATGTTACCTGCAAATTATATGAATTATATGTTTACGTCACATGTTTAATAGCTCTATGAGGATATATGATTTATATGCTTTAGAATTTTTATACGTGATACGATATGAAATAAAAAATTATTTGATTTCAATGCATGTTGGCTTTGTGGTCGAATTGAACTACGCTGATTTTTGGGTTTTAGTATTGACGTTCTACTTTTGGGTCATAAGTTAATCGTAAATAATAAGAATGTCTTTGGGACACGTTGATTTTCTAAGAAAATATTTATGATTCATGGTTATTAGTTGAATTAATTTTTGAGAATTACTCATAAATAATAATTATTCGAGGATTGCAACGACTTTGGGAATAAGAAAATGTATTGTTGGAAACTTAATTCCGGTGCTTTGACAAAAAGACTTACCAACTGAACTTCTCATCAACTGAACACGTCATCTGCTGAACTCAGTCAACTGTTCTATACAACTGAAGTTCATTCTCGGCAACTGATTCGTTACCAGCTGACCTCTCAGTTGTACACGTCATCAGTTGAAAGCGACAACAGACAAAATAGTACATATACCTGCAACTAGTAGTGGAACGCCGCATTGCAGAATGAACAGTGTACGATTGTCAGAATATATCGACGTGGCAATCAACGGTTAGAATATTCAAACATTCTTTAATGTTACCGTTGAGAGGAGAGCCTATAAATAGTCGAATAACAGCAACTGAAGAACCCCTGACTTTCAGTTATCCTACTCTACTTGCTGTTACGCTGCAAAAATATCTACTCGCAATCAGAAATCAAAGCTCACGCTTATTAGTCATATCAGTAGTATTCAAAACTACATTCTTGAGCTTATTTAGCACTTTGTAATCTTTAATAGATTTTCTAAGTTGTGCTAAGATCAATTACGATCTATAAAAGTGTTGTATGCTAAAAGTTTCAGTTTTGGCAAAGTGATAAGTCCAAACTGAAGTGGGTCAGTACAGTGCCGTGTATTTGATCAAAGTCTTTTAGTGGATATCCTATCTTCGTGATAGAAGGGGTGACGTAGGAGTTATTCAATTCTCCGAACATCCAGAAACATACTGTGTCATTACTTCAGTTATCATTTCAGTTAGATACTCTATCTTTCAGTCAGTTAGTTTTCCGCAACTATTTTATTCAGTTTAACTGATTGTTATTGACCGATGGGATATTCAGTTTCAGTTTGTAACAGAACTGAATTTATAGTGTCGAAGAGTATTTTAAATTCGAGCAGTGTTTATTCAACCCCCCTTCTAAACACTCTTTACTATTAACCGATCTTATCAAGTGGTATCAGAGCAAGTTATATCCTATCAAAGACTATCTATACTTTAATTGTTCACTATGTCTTCATTCAACAAGATTCCTATGTTCTCAAGAGAAGACTTTGACGATTGGAAGATCAGGATGCAGACTCATCTAGCTGCACAGGATGGTGACATGTGGTACGTTATAACTTACGGACCCATGAAAATTTTGAAAGCCAATACAGCAGTTGCAATCACAGATGGGGCACCGAACAGAATTGAAAAGCCTAGAGATGAGTGGACTACTAAGGACAAGAGGAAAGCAAATCTAGATAATGTAGCAAAGGACATATTGTACAAAACACTGAACAAAGTAATGTTCAGTAAAATCAAGATGTGCAAGACAGCCAAAGAGATTTGGGAGAAGTTAATTCAGCTTTGCGAAGGCAACGAACAAACCAAAGAAAACAAACTTTCTATTGCCGTGCAGAAGTTCGAAAACATCATAATGAAAGTTGGAGAAACAATGCATGAATATGATGAAAGAACCAGCTGCATCATCAACGAACTTAATGCACTTGGAAAGGTGTATTCAAACAAAGAAGTTGCATTGAAAATAATCATAGGTCTTCCTAAGGAATGGGATGTGAAAACCATGGCAATGAGGGAGTCTAAAGATCTGAACAAAGTTGAACTCCATGACCTATTCGCTGACTTGAAAGCATATGAGTTTGAACTGCAAACTCGAGAGGGAGAACCATCTACCCCAGCAGCTACTACCGCCTTAAATGATGTAAGAATAGAAACAACTGGTTCAGTTGAGAAAGCTGTTGATCAACTAAGCAATGATGCCATGTCATTGTTCATTAAGAAGTTTGGAAGATTCATGAGGAAGAATCAAGGGAATTTTCAAAATAACTATCAAAGAAACAACTCCAGAGAAGAGTCAAATGCATGCTACAACTGTGGCAAACCAGGTCATTATATTGCTGACTGTCCCAAACCCAAGAAGGACAGTCAAGTTTCAACTGAAAGAAAGAAGAAAGTGTATGAGCACAAGAAGAGATCTAAGGACGACAAGAAGCCTTACAGAAAGAAACATGAAGTACTCCTAGCTGAAGATAGCAAAGCTAAATGGGCAGACATTGACAGCGAGGAATCAGAACCAGAAACTTCATGCAGTTCTAGTGACGATGATGAAGAAGTAAAATGTCTGATGGCTGCTGATACAGAACTAGAATCCAGCAGTCAACATGTATTTGATTTTAGTTCAACTGATTTTACCAGAGAAGAACTTATTTCGACATTGCATGACATGGTTAATGAGTATCAAAAGCTTGCTTTATCGTTTGAAAAACCAGAGCGAAGCAAAATGATCCCAAAGACGATAAAACAAAAACTGATGAATCAGTTGATATGTTGAGTCTAAAAAGGGAAATTGCTGAGCTCAAAAATGAAAGAAGCAGGGATCAATTAATGATTCAAAAGTTTTTGCTTGAAAATTCAAAGCACACTGAGCTTATTCAGGCTTGGAACAAATCGTATGATGCTTTATGTAATATACAGAATTCTCATAAATCAGTTACTGATAAAACTCGTTTAGGATTCTGTAGTAAAGATGATTCGTCTTCCAAAGATACTCAGCCAAAACTGAATATAAACAAAGGAAAATACATTTACTTTGTAAAATCAGTTATGGTACAAGAACAAGCTGAGCCGAGTAAACTGATTGAACAGCCAACTCAAAGTATGAACAAGGGCAAGAGATGTGGAATTGGTTATAGCCCAAAAGTTGTGACTGACTCTCGAAATCAGCAACCGAAAATTTTCAGCAAAAATTACCATAATGGCTACTAAAATTACTACAACAGTAAGCCAGTTCAGAAAAGATACTGGCTGAACAATCAGTTGAAAAAGGGCAAATCACATGTTGTATCTCCTAGCACACCGTACATCAAGCACACACAAATAGGGAAAGACCATCTGGAATACAGCAACTGGACGGTCAGTTAGATTGATCCAAGTCTGGATTCCTAAAGGACTAATCAACTTTGGACCCAAATAGAAAAAGGGGTACCAGAATCTTATCTTGTGTGTGATTGTAGGTAACAAGTACAAGCTTTGAATCTATATAGTACTTGGATAGTGGATGTTCACGCCACATGACAGGAGATTCAAATTTATTATCTCAACTGGTCAAATATACTGGACCAAACATCCGTTTTGGAGATAATTCTAAAGGTAAAACTGTGGGTAAGGGTAAGTTTATCCATGGTAACTTCACCATTAATGATATGTATTATTAGTTGAGAATCTTAAGTATAATCTAATCAGTATCAGTTAGTTATGCGATAATGAATTCTCAGTTCAGTTTGACAAACATTCTTGTTCAGTCAAAAACTCAACTGAAGATATCATCCTAACTGGCAAAAGGTGTGGAAACACTTACAAAGTCAGTTGGAATGATCAACCTTATTCACCAGTATGTTTTATTGCCTCAAAATCTTCTAAAACTGGTTGTGGCATAAGAGATTAAACCAACTAAATTTCAAGTCTATTGCATATTTGAGTAACCACGATCTTGTTACTGGGCTGCCCAAAATGGATTTTATCAAAGACAAAATTTGCTCAGCATGTCAGTTTGGTAAACAAATCAAATCTTCTTTTAAGAATAAGGGTCGTAAATCTTCTTCCTGATGCTTAGATTTTTTACATATGGATCTATTTGGTCCAATACCAGTCATGAGCTTAGGGGGAATGAAATACACCTTGGTGGTTGTAGATGATTTTTCAAGATTCACTTGGGTTATATTTCTCAAGTTCAAAGACCAAACTGCTGCTCAACTGATTAAGCTTTTCAAAAGACTATTAAATGAAAAATCAGTTGGAATTGATAGAATCAGATCTGATCGAGGAACTGAGTTTATCAATCATATTCTTTCAAACTATTTGGAGAATGCCGGAATTAAGCATGAGCTCTCAGCAGCTAGAACTCCTCAGCAAAATGGTGTAGCTGAAAGGAGAAATCGGACCCTTAAAGAGGCTGCTAGAACAATGCTTGCTGATTCTGGTATCTCTCAAAGGTTTTGGGCAAAAGCAGTGAACATTGCGTGTTACACTCAAAACAGATCAATGATTAATAAGAATCATATGAAAACACCTTATGAGATCTGACATGGAAGAAAAGTGTGGTTTCCTACTTCAAAATATTCGGCTGCAGATGTTTTATACTTGTCAATGGTAAAACTCATTTAAAAGCCTTTGATGCTAAATCTGTAGAAGAATATTTCTTGGTTATTCTTCAGTGAGTAAAGCGTATAGAGTCTTCAACAAAAATACTTTAAATGTTGAGGAATCTATTCATGTTGTTTTTGATGAAACTATACTAACTGATAAGCCAACTGATTAAGTTGAGCTAGCTGATAGATTTACAGATATAAGCTTGGATGATGATGATGAAGAAGATATCCATATCACTCAAAGCAATCCTCCAAACACCTGAACCGGAAGTATCAGGTCAACCAGAAGAACCAGAAGCCATTCCAAATGATCAGTTGATAGAGCCACCGAATGACATTCAGTTACCAACTGAAACTGCTCCAACTGAAACTGAAAATGTTCAGTTACCCACAGAAGAAGTTGCTGATTCAGAAGCAATAAATGCTGAACTCAGATGGAAGAAATCACATCCTCTAGAATTGGTAATAGGTAAACCATCTGATCCAGTAAGAACAAGAAATCAGATGCTCAATCTATTTATTCATTCAGCTTTCGTATCACAACTAGAACCCAAGAAGACTGATGAAGCTCTTGCTGATCCAAACTGGATAAATGCAATGCAAGAAGAGCTAAATCAGTTTATCCATAACAATGTCTGGAACTTAGTTCCAAGACCAATTTCGAAAACTGTTATAGGTACAAAGTGGGTGTACAGGAACAAACTGAACGAAGATGGTTCAGTTGTGCGTAACAAAGCAAGGCTAGTGGCACAAGGCTATAGGCAGGAAGAAGGAATTGATTATGATGAGACATATGCACTAGTTGCAAGACTGAAGGCAATCAGGATATTCCTCGCCTATGCTTCATTCAAAAACTTCAAGGTCTATCAAATGGATGTGAAGAGTGCATTTCTGAATGGCCAGTTGCAGGAAGAAGTCTACATTGAACAACCTCCAGGTTTTATCAATCATCAATTTCCTGATCATGTATATCATTTGAACAAAGCCTTACATGGTCTTAAACAAGCTCCAAGAGCTTGGTACGAAACTCTTCCCAAAATTTCTAACTGATCACGATTTTTCAGTTGGATCAGTTGATAAGACCTTGTTCAAATTTCCAAGAATGATCATATTCTACTCGTTCAAATCTATGTTGATGACATTATTTTTGGGTCAACTAACCCCAAATTATGCGAGAAGTTTGCTAAGTTAATGCAGGACAAGTTCGAAATGAGCATGATGGGTGAACTGACATTCTTGCTTGGTTTACAAGTGAAGCAACTGGATTCAGGAACTTTTATCAGTCAAACTAAATACACTAAGGAATTGCTGAAGAAATTTGGTATGGAATCGTGTCCAGCTGCAAGCACTCCCATGAGCTCATCAGTTAAATTAGACACTGATCAAGGGGGAATATCAGTTGAGACGACACTCTACAGAGGTTTAATAGGTTCATTATTGTACCTAACTGCTAGTCGTCCTGATATTGTATTTGCTGTATGCATGTGTGCCAGATTTCAAGCAAATCCTATGCAATCACATTTTACTGCTGCCAAACGTATTTTGAAAAATCTTAAGGGCACACAAAATGATGGATTATGGTACTCTAAAGATTCATCTTTCAATTTAGTTGGATATTCAGATGCAGATTATGTGGGGACCCGGGCTCTAACTCTATTCTTTTGGGATTTCATTGGATCTTTTTTCGAAAATGTGGGTCAAAATTTTGCTTTTAACATTAATTTAAATGTATAACTAAGGCATATCATGTCTTGATATTAAATAAACAACATAATATACATACATGTCTGTTTGGTAAAATCATACGCTAGTGTTCAAATCCCAACTACAACATAAGTAGTACAAGTCAAAAGGAAAACACTAGAAATCTGCAACGCCCGTGATCTCCACGCTATCGTCAATCTCTCATCTAGCTCGAGACCCAGATCCTGCCCCACCTGTTGCCATGCACACATACAGACACGACAACAGCCGGATAACTCCGGTGAGAACATATCCCAGTATAAAACATGGATGCATGCAATGTCATAATCATGTACAAAAGCATAGAATATATCAAGTAACATGAATAAAATCTAAACATGTAGAAGAATACAAATCTGTATTCAACATTTAAATCTTGACTCGACTCATTTCTAATCTAGGGATCCCGGTGTGAATAAGACGGTCTGTTGCCTACCCAACCACTCGAGGCAACGGTACGTCTTATTCCTAGACTTCGGTCAACTCTGTATCGAGGGTCTACACATATAGCAAATCTGCTCCTATGCGTCGATACACCGAAACGTCTAGTTTTGGCAAGTCTGCCAATATCTCCTATCTCAGGACTCGAATCTAAATCAATAACCAAAACATTACATAATCAAATGTAATAACAATCTAGTATGTGATTTAGGGAAACTCGTATCAAATCTGAATCGAGTTGTGCAATCCCGTGACCACATGAATTATACCTTTCTTGTCGCATTGTCTGTCAAGATCTCGAATCAAAGGTCAAACCTGTCACTTCAAATCTGAAATGGCAATATAACAATGCATTCTATCAAGATATAACTCATATCAAAATCTTGTACAAGTCAATATTCCATCTCGGTAACAATTGACGGCATAACGGCGTACTTCTTCGATACCGATAACTCAGTAATAGCATACTCAATCACAATCAACTCATAATCTCATCTAACATCAATATACATGCTGAAATCTGCATATGCTCAACACAATACATGCTGAAAAATCGAAACAATAGCATAGTGTGTCCGAAACTCAATCTGACAACGAATATCCGATGCTCTATATCTCAAGACCACATATTCGAATTCAAATCTGAATTCCCTCAATACATACATATCGAAACATGCTGGAAATAAACAATACTTACATCCTTTGATAGCCCTTGACGAGGTGAGTTCAAAACCTAAGTCGGATCTAAAATCGAATAACCGGAAGTAGCAAAATCTCAAGTGCAAAGATCAAAAGGCATGAGTTCTCTCTTCAAGGATGCTCTCGGTTCTTGTTCTGAATATGTTACTGAAATGAAGACACATATCATATGTTGCATGCAAAGAGACGAGTGTTCATGTTTGTCACATGACACGCACGACCGCGGGTGTAGCAGCATAAGAGCGCGGGTGCGCTATGCTCTCGGCAGCCCCATCTATTTTCTGAATCTCGATCACCGCGGGTGCGGCGCTTGCATCACCGCGGGTGCGGTCTCACCACCGCGGGTGCGGTCTTGCACGCACCGCGGGTGTGGTGTTGCTTCGCACATTTCCCTCAATTTTCTATCACCTACACCGCGGGGGTGGTAGTCCTAGCACCGCAGGGGCGGTGTGGCTTCGGCCATGCTTGCTCAAACTCTCATTTTTCATGTCACGCATTCTCCTCTTCAAGTCTCACATCGATGACAACGGATAATTCTCGAGCCTTACATTTCTCCCCCTCTTAGACAGGAGTTCGTCCCCGAACTCGTAAACAATTAATCATGCAAGTATATACAAACGCAGTAAAATCAAACTAACGAAATACTTACATCAACTGAATAGCTCGGGATGGCTCTGTCTCATCTCAGACTCTGTCTCCCAAGTTGCTTCTTCGATGCCATGACGACTCCATTGAACCTTCACTAACGGAATAGTCTTCGTCCTGAGCTTCTTTTCTTTCCGATCAAGGATCTGTATCGGTCGCTCAACATAGCTCAAAGTATGATCTAACTCGATTTCGTCAGGTTGAATGACATGAGAATCATCCGGCATATATTTGCGCAACATCGATACATGAAAAACATCATGTATACCGGACAATGAAGGAGGAAGAGCAAGTCTGTAAGCTCGATCGCCAATCTTCTCAAGGATCTCGTACGGACCGACGTATCTAGGAGACAACTTTCCTCGCTTGTCAAATCTGACAACGCCTCTGAAAGGTGAAATCTTCAGAGATACTCTGTCTCCCCGTTCGAATACTAACGGTCTGCGTCTGATATTGGCGTATTTCGCTTGTCTATCTTGTGCCGTCTTCATTCGTTTCTGAATGATCTTCACTTTTTCGGTCATCTCACGAATCATATCAGGCCCTAACTCTGGTACCTCAGAGATATCATCCCAGTACAACGGAGATCTGCACTTATTTCCGTATAAAGCTTCGAACGGTGCCATCTCAATGCTAGTTTGATAGCTGTTGTTGTATGAAAACTCACACAACGGCAATGAATCTTGCCAATTAGTACCAAAGTCTAGTACTACAGCTCTCAGCATGTCCTCTAAAGTCTGGATAGTCCGCTCTGACTGTCCGTCCGTCTGAGGATGATAAGCAGTGCTCAGGTGTAAAGTCGTACCCAAAGCCTGCTGCAAGCTGTGCCAAAAGTGAGAAGTGAATCGTGGATCACGATCTGATACGATCGACTTCGGCACACCGTGCAATCTGACGACCTCTCTGACATATAACTCTGCCATCTGATCGTGTCGATAGGTCATCCTGTACGGAATGAAACAGGCAGATTTGGTCAATCTGTCAATGATGACCCAAATCGAATCACAGCCCTTCGAAGATCGAGGTAACTTCGTCACGAAATCCATGGAAATGTGGTCCCATTTCCATTCAGGAATAGACAAACTCTGAAGTAAACCCCCGGCTTCTTTCTTTCTGCCTTCACTTGCTGGCAATTCAGACATCTAGACACAAATTCTGCAATATCTGTCTTCATCTGTTTCCACCAGAATTGTGTCTTCAAGTCATTGTACATCTTCCTGCCTCCAGGATGAATGCTGAACCGACTACAGTGTGCCTCTGACATGATCTGTCGTCTCAAATCTGAAATCTCTGGCACTACTAAGCGGTTATTCACATACAGAACCGAATCTCTAACCTGATACTCTGATTTATGACCAGCTCTGACCATATCAATCGATCTCTGCACGCTCGGATCAGTTCTCTGTGCTTCTTTGATCCTCGAAATCAGATCTGGCTCAATCTGAATCGCAGCAAGTCGCAGCGGTCTACTCTCTGTATCAAATGTCAATCCAGACAAGCAACAATCTTCTACTAAACTCGATACACCTATAGTCGACAAGGACAAAGAACATACCTTTCGACTTAAGGCGTCTGCCGCTGCATTCGACTTTCCTGGATGGTATTTGATCTCGCAATCAAAATCTTTCAGCAGATCAAGCCATCGTCGCTGCCTCATATTCAACTCTGACTGAGAAAAGAGATACTTCAAGCTCTTATGATCGGAATAGATCTCAAATTTCTCGCCATACAGATAATGACGCCAGATTTTGAGTGCAAAAACAATCGCCGCCAATTCAAGATCATGAATCGGATAACGAGTCTCGTGCGGCTTCAGCTGTCTAGAGGCGTATGCTATCACGTGCCCTCGCTGCATAAGAACACATCCTAACCCTCTGTGAGATGCGTCACAGTATACAACGAACTCACCTGTACTGCAGGAATCGTCAAGACAGGCGCACTAGTCAGCCTCTTCTTCAGCTCTACAAAACTGGCTTCACAATCTTCGGACCACACAAATGGCATATTCTTCTGTGTCAACTGGGTGATAGGCTTTGCTATACTGGAGAAATCTCGGATAAAACGTCGATAATACCCGGCTAGACCCATGAAACTGCGTATCTCAGGCACAGAAGTCGGTCTCGGCCAACTGATCAAAGCCTCAACTTTACTCGGATCTACCGCAATACCCTCTCCAGATATAATATGCCCCAAGAAGACAACCTGTCGCAACCAGAATTCACACTTGGACAGTTTGGCATACAACTGCTCATTTCTCAAAGTCTTCAATACAATCCTCAGGTGATCTGCATGCTCAGTCAAACTTTTCGAATACACCAAAATGTCGTCAATAAACACAATCACAAAATCATCTAAATATTTCTGAAAGATGCGGTTCATCAAACTCATGAAAACCTGCTGGTGCATTCGTCAAACCGAAAGGCATAACAATAAACTCGTAATGCCCATACCTGGTTCGGAATGCAGTCTTCGGAATATCAACGTCTCTAACTCGAAGCTGATGATACCCTGATCTCAAATCAATCTTCGAGTATACTGAAGATCCCTGTAACTGGTCAAATAAATCGTCGATGCGCGGCAACGGATATTTGTTCTTCACTGTCGCCTTGTTCAACTGTCTATAATCAATGCACAGTCGCATCGAACCATCTTTCTTTCTAACGAAAAGCACCGGAGCACCCCAAGGTGATACACTGGGTCTGATATATCCCTTGGACAGAAGATCCTCCAACTGTGCTTTCAACTCTTTCAGCTCTATCGGTGCCATCCTATACGGAGCTCTCGAAATAGGAACAGAACCGGGCATAAGATCTATGTTGAAATCAACCTCTCGAACTGGAGGCAACCCTGGAATCTCCTCAGGAAAAACATCTGCAAACTCGCAAACCACTGGCAGATCTGCCAATGCTGGGCTCGACTTCAGTAGATCTACTGAATATACGAGAAAGCCCTCTGCTCCTCTCTGAAGCAGTCTACTCATAGTCAGAGCAGAGACTAAGGGAATCCGAGATCTGGAACCCTTTCCGTAGAATTTCCACTCATCTGTCATTTCGGGTCTGAATCTGACAATCTTGTGGAAACAATCTACAGTGGCCCTGTACTTGGTCAACATGTCTATGCCAACTATACAGTCAAAATCAGCTAAACCAAGTACTACACAATCAAGATCAATCTCATGCCCCTCAAACTGAAGCATACAGTGTCTAACAGTAGTCACAGATATCAAACCACTTCCCAACGGAGAAGCTATAGACACTACTGTCGACAACGACTCAACAGGCAATGAATGTCTCAATGCAAAATATTCAGATATAAATGTATGAGATGCCCCTGTGTCAATCAACACATATGCAGGATAACCGCAAAGAAAACAGCTACCTGCAATGACGTCATCTGGCGCCTCCTGCGCCTGCTCCTCTGTCAGGGCAAAAACGCGTGCCTGCTGTCTGGGAGGCTGACTCACCGTCTGACTACCTCCTGGTCTCTGCTGGGTCTGTGTAGAGGGTGGCTGGAAGGAGTGTACAGAAGATGCCTGTCTCTCCATCTGTGGCGCTGGTGCTGATGATCTGGTGCTCTGGAATCGTTGTGCACCTCTCTGGGGACAAACTTTGGCGAAATGTCCCTGTTGCCTACAGATGTTGCAGCGTCCCATAACTCCTTGACACTGCTCCGTCGCATGTCGTCCTCCACACGAGCTACAGTATACGCCACTGTAATCTGACCCCTGACCTCTCTGTCGAGATCCACTCGAACTCGATGAACTACTTCCGGACTTCTTAAACTGTTTGCCTTTAGCCTTCAGAAATTCCTTCTTACCACTACCACTAGCTCCGCTGTCAAAACGAGGAGGAGGTGGTGGAAACTGTACGGTAGTAGGCTGTGGCGGTCTCTGCCCCTGAACACCGTAGGAAGCCCCTCGCTGCCTGATCAAGCTAGCCTCGGCTCCCTTCGCTCGGTTCAGTGCCTCTGAAAAAGTACTAGGCCGGCCCGTGTTCACCAGGGTAAAGACATCGGGATTCAATCCGTTGATGAACTGATCGGCCACTGCCTCGTCGTTCCCTGCCACATGAGGCGCAAATCGTAGCAATGCAGAAAATTTAGCCACATACTCCTCGATGTTCCACTGTCCCTGCTTCAGATTCGCAAATTCAGCTCCTTTATCTTTTCGGTAGGAGACGGGGAAGAAGCGCTGATAGAACTCATGCTTGAAGACTTTCCACGTAATGTCAATGCCTCGGTGCTCCAAGGCCCTCTTCGTAGTCAACCACCAGCTCTTTGCAACCTCTTGCATCTGATGCCCTATCAGCTTCACACGTCGCTCATCAGTATATGCCAAAGACTCAAACAACATCTCGATATCATCAAGCCAGCTCTCGCACTCTACTGCACTCTCTGTGCCCTTCAGGGTAGGCGGATGGAAAGACTGAAATCTCTTCAATAAGGTCTCCATCGGCGTAGCGGTAACATCCATCTGTGCACCTGATGTGCTACCCTGCTCTGGCTGTGATATACGTCTAGGCGGCATAGATCTAATTATCAAACTGATTAGTACACAACCAAAATCATCTATCTCAGCCCTCCTCTGATCATAGACTCTGATCGAGAATCGGTTCTGATTCAGGTTTGAAATGCTGTAAATCAATTCAGATAATACAACACAACATATAATAGGGAAAGCAATAATCATGCTAGCATCTCAAAAGCAAGGAAGATGACTCGATCTACCCCGCTCATTCTATTCTATCTCAGTCTACAGAACCTACTGCTCTGATACCACCTGTTGTGGGGACCCGGGCTCTAACTCTATTCTTTTGGGATTTAATTGGATCTTTGTTCGAAAATGTGGGTCAAAATTTTACTTTTAACATTAATTTAAATGTATAACTAAGGCATATCATGTCTTGATATTAAATAAACAACATAATATACATACATGTCTGTTTGGTAAAATCATACACTAGTGTTCAAATCCCAACTACAACATAAGTAGTACAAGTCAAAAGGAAAACACTAGAAATCTGCAACGCCCGTGATCTCCACGCTATCGTCAATCTCTCATCTAGCTCGAGACCCAGATCCTGCCCCACCTGTTGCCATGCACACATACAGACACGACAACAGCCGGATAACTCCGGTGAGAACATATCCCAGTATAAAACATGGATGCATGCAATGTCATAATCATGTACAAAAGCATAGAATATATCAAGTAACATGAATAAAATCTAAACATGTAGAAGAATACAAATCTGTATTCAACATTTAAATCTTGACTCGACTCATTTCTAATCTAGGGATCCCGGTGTGAATAAGACGGTCTGTTGCCTACCCAACCACTCGAGGCAACGGTACGTCTTATTCCTAGACTTCGGTCAACTCTGTATCGAGGGTCTACACATATAGCAAATCTGCTCCTATGCGTCGATACACTGAAACGTCTAGTTTTGGCAAGTCTGCCAATATCTCCTATCTCAGGACTCGAATCTAAATCAATAACCAAAACATTACATAATCAAATGTAATAACAATCTAGTATGTGATTTAGGGAAACTCGTATCAAATCTGAATCGAGTTGTGCAATCCCGTGACCACATGAATTATACCTTTCTTGTCGCACTGTCTGTCAAGATCTCGAATCAAAGGTCAAACCTGTCACTTCAAATCTGAAATGGCAATATAACAATGCATTCTATCAAGATATAACTCATATCAAAATCTTGTACAAGTCAATATTCCATCTCGGTAACAATTGACGGCATAACGGCGTACTTCTTCGATACCGATAACTCAGTAATAGCATACTCAATCACAATCAACTCATAATCTCATCTAACATCAATATACATGCTGAAATCTGCATATGCTCAACACAATACATGCTGAAAAATCGAAACAATAGCATACTGTGTCCGAAACTCAATCTGACAACGAATATCCGATGCTCTATATCTCAAGACCACATATTCGAATTCAAATCTGAATTCCCTCAATAAATACATATCGAAACATGCTGGAAATAAACAATACTTACATCCTTTGATAGCCCTTGACGAGGTGAGTTCAAAACCTAAGTCGGATCTAAAATCGAATAACCGGAAATAGCAAAATCTCAAGTGCAAAGATCAAAAGGCATGAGTTCTCTCTTCAAGGATGCTCTCGGTTCTTGTTCTGAATATGTTACTGAAATGAAGACACATATCATATGTTGCATGCAAAGAGACGAGTGTTCATGTTTGTCACATGACACGCACGACCGCGGGTGCGGCAGCATAAGAGCGCGGGTGCGCTATGCTCTCGGCAGCCCCATCTATTTTCTGAATCTCGATCACCGCGGGTGCGGCGCTTGCATCACCGCGGGTGCGGTCTCACCACCGCGGGTGCGGTCTTGCACGCACCGTGGGTGCGGTGTTGCTTCGCACATTTCCCTCAATTTTCTATCACCTACACCGCGGGGGCGGTAGTCCTAGCACCGCAGGGGCGGTGTGGCTTCGGCCATGCTTGCTCAAACTCTCATTTTTCATGTCACGCATTCTCCTCTTCAAGTCTCACATCGATGACAACGGATAATTCTCGAGCCTTACAGATTATGCAGGATGCAAGCTTGATCGAAAAAGTAAAAGTAAATCATGTCAGTTTCTTGGAGACAGACTGATCTCTTGGTTCAGTAAGAAGCAAACATCCATAGCAACTTCCACAACTGAAGCAGAATATCTTTCTGCTGGAAACTGCTGTGCTCAACTGCTCTGGATTCAGCAGCAACTGAAATATTATGGTGTTGATGCAAAGTAGTCTCCAGCTCCTTTCGAAGCATCAGCTGGTAGAGATGACCATCTTTGAAAACGTCCACCCCCGCAGAAATGTTTAAGTGCTCCCGCACTTCTCTCAGTTGTGCCATCCGTTTGAAGGTGGTAGCCCTTCCAGAGTTGTACAGGAGCTCAAGCTCCTGTAACTCTTCCCAGTAGGGAAGACTATCATAGAAGACCTCGTCTTCTATGGCAGATTTTCTGGCCTGCAGAGAGAATGGAGAAACGTTTGAGCTACTTGCACCTTCCATTTTTTTTTGCTGATATACTTGTGACTAACTCTTTAACTCTTATTTATAGACCAGGTCGAGGAAGATGAAAGGACAATTCTTAATGACGAGTACTCTACCAAGCATCATGATTTTCTTAATTAATCTTGCTTATATTATCTTCATTTTCTTTAATGCATTTATTAAGGGGGAATATTGGTTTTTAAGAGGTTAACTGAGAAGACAACTGATTAGTCAGCTCTCAACTGAAAGGACACAGTCTGACAACTGATCGTTCAGTTGAGCGTCTCACTAATCTTCTCGTATACGTTAACTAATTAAACCTATTATTTTCAAAATAAAGCGACGTGACTGTCTTTCAAGCATTAAATGCTGTTTTTCAGTAAATGATTAGTGTCAACGTGGACACCTTTAAAACCGTTCAAATACACACGCATTTGGCACACGTACACACGTTGTAATTCAGAATTTCTATGGACTGACACGTGTCCAGAATTTGAATAGTCACGTACATATGTACCATTCCCCGCTTCATTTCAGTTTTATCTTGCGTATTATCCACAGATTATTGAGAGCAAAAACTAGTTTCATCCTTCAACTTTTCTTTCAGGCATTCAATCAGTTCGAAATGGCAACTCCAGTTCCCGCTTATATGCTCAATGCTATGGCTAACAATTTGGGTCCATCCTATCCTTCGGTGATGAGGATGTCAAGAAGGTCTTTCAAAAACTGGAAGCTGCTGGTTTACGGACGTTTTTGGGTACATCATCTCAAGAAATCTACCCAAAAGAACTTCAAGATTTCTATTCCACCAGTAAGGTCGACTCTGATGGCAACATAATTTCTACGGTCAATGATCAGTCTCTGACCATTTCTGAAGACTCCTTTAGAGAAATTTTCTCTCTACCTTCTGCTGGATTGGCACAACTCTCGGATGTTAAGGCATCTGATATTGAAGAGATGCAAACCGCACTCTCTGCTGATGGACGGAAGATCAAAGTCTCCGATCCAAAGAAAGAACTGAAGTATGAAGTTCAGTTACTTGCTGATGTTGTAGCCAAAGGGCTTTTGGCAAAAGCTGGATCATTTGCTGCCCTTACTTTGGAGAAATTTCAAGCCATTTCTGTTATTATGGCTGATCGTCAATTCAACTGGAAGAACCTTATATTTACTGTTCTGAAGAATATGTTTCTGTCTTCTAAACAATCCAAGGAATTTGCTGTGCAACTTAGTTATCTGCTGAAATTGAAAGGGTTAGTGGCTGATGACTTAGAAAGATCATCAAGGTTTAAAGTTTTTAATGCGAAAAAGACTAAGCCACTGAGAACCAAACTGGATATTTCTCCTGCTCAGTTTATCAAGATCAAACAGGAGATTGGGACTGAGAAAGCAGCCCCAAAATCAGTGAAGAAGGCCAAAACTTTGGCTCAACTGAAAAAGGCTAAGAGGAAATTAATCTTGAGTACCTCTGACTCAGAGAAAACTCCATCTCCACAGATTGCCAAGAAACCGAGAACCCAAAGGGTTAAATCAACAACTGTCGAGGTATCCATTCCGTCTGATGCAATTATTCCTTCAGATTCTCAGCAACCAATAGAAGCAGTTCCTTTGAAAATCATTCCACCAGAAGCTTCAGTTGGTGCCAAAAAGGAATCAGTTAGGACCAAAGCGCCTCTGATTCAAATCACTCGCCCTGCCACTGTGGCACCTGCTCGACCCAAAGGGATAAAATTTCTAGAGGTGGTGGAATCAACTCGAACAGGATTGGAAATCCCTCACATTCTGAGCACTGATAAAGGCAAGGGTAAGCTGATTGAAAAGCCCAGACCTTCGAATGCCATTCAGACACATATTGACCTTGTTTGGGCAAAGGTTAATAGCTATGCAGCTTCAAAAATTAAGTCCTACGATGCTTGGACAGCCTTTCGCACACAAATATTTGCCAAGCAACTAAAGAAGAAATCTCAGCTGAACACCTTCATCAAACTGGAAGCTTATGTTCTAAAAATGGTGAAAGCTGCAACAATTGCTCAGGCGATGGAAAGGAAATCTTATTTGTTTGATCAAGTGATAGCTAAGAAGTTGGCTCAAATTGTCAGCAAATTGAAAGATAACTACGTTCCAACAAATCCTACTGCATTTGCTGATCAAGCAGTAATCACTCAGCTTGATACTGATTTGCTTGGGTTACAATCTCAAATCAAATTTTGGGAAATGGATCAGGAATTGGTTCTTCATCAAGGAAATTCAGATACTGATGAAGAGGATACAGTTGAAAAACCATCCTCAGACCAGGCTTTGGTTTCAACTGAAAAGTCAGTTCAGGACATGCCTCACGCATCTCCTGCTGAACAACAACTGTACACTGAAGCCGAGCTTTCTTTTGCAAACATTGAAGAGATTATCCAAGCAGTGGTGTAGGATACTAAAATGAGTGAACCTATGTCTAATCCAGTTGATCACTCTGTTGATCAAATCCATCCAGAGGTCACCATTTCTTCAGAAGTACCAGTTCAGCTAGATCCAGTTGCTGACCAAAGCTATTTTGGCTGATGTGCCGACTGATTCTCAAGTTAATTCTTTAGAGGCACCAGTTTTGGTTTCATCACCATCTGCCATTCTTCCAGCCAGCTTTTCTGCTGATCAGAATCCACCATCACCGCCTTCCGTTCAAGAAGAAATTATTGTAACTGATGTTCCAGTTCAGAATGTTGCTGATACGGTTTCGACTGAACAAGCTTTATTCATTTCTGAACAGCCAACAAGAGAACCAGGATCATCTCATCAGTCTCATCCTCCATCTTCATCAGATATTGATCTTATTTTTGAAGAAGTTCAGCATATGCAGGAAAGTATGCAACAAATCATCACTGCCATATTGAAGATTGAGAACACTCAGCTGTCACATACTCTGAAGTTGGACTCTTCCCATCAGTTCAACTTAGAAAAACTGAACGCCATACAAGCAGCTGTTACCTCTCTAACTTTTGCAGTTGAAGATATACAAAAAAACAGAGGGATATTTTCCAGTCTCACTGCCACTCAAGACTCTATCAACAAACGAGTCGACAGTGTAGAATCTCTTGTTTCAAGAAAAATCGACTTGCTTCAAGTTGCCATGACTACTGCTATCAGCCATATTTCCGAATCTGTCCATCTCCTATCTATTGATGTTAGAAAATTATCTTCTAAGATGGAGATGTTTGACAAAAAGGGGGAAGAGAACTGATTTTAGAAAAGCAGAAGTAATCTTAAATTCTTGTATCTATGAAGAATATGAGTTCAGTTGAATCTACATCTTATTTTATCTACAAGAGTTCAGTTATTCAGTTATACTTTATTCTGATTTTTGTCAAACACCACAAAGGGAGAAATTGTTGGAAACTTAATTCCGGTGCTTTGACAAAAAAACTTACGAACTGAACTTAGCAACTGAACTGCTCATCAACTGAACATGCCATCTGCTGAACTCAGTCAACTGTTCTATACTACTGAAGTTCATTCTCGGCAACTGATTCGTTGCCAGATGACCTCTCAGTTGTACACGTCATCAGTGGAAAGCGACAACAGACAACATAGTACATATACCTGCAACTAGTAGTGGAACGCCGCATTGCAGAATGAACAGTGTACGATTGTCAGAATATATCGACGTGGCAATCAACGGTTAGAATATTCAAACATTCTTTAATGTTACCGTTGAGAGGAGAGCCTATAAATAGTCGAAGAACAGCAACTGAAGAACCCCCGACTTTCAGTTATCCTACTCTACTTGCTGTTACGCTGCAAAAATATCTACTTGCAATCAGAAATCAAAGCTCACGCTTATTAGTCATATCAGTAGTATTCAAGACTACATTCTCGAGCTTATTTAGCACTTTGTAATCTTTAATAGATTTTCTAAGTTGTGCTAAGATCATTTACGATCTATAAAAGTGTTGTATGCTAAGAGTTTCAGTTTTTGCAAAGTGATAAGTCCAAACTGAAGTGGGTCAGTACAGTGTCGTGTATTTGATCAAAGTCTTTTAGTGGATATCCTATCTTCATGATAGAAGGGGTGACGTAGGAGTTATTCAATTCTCCGAACATCCAGAAACATATTGTCATTACTTCAGTTATCATTTTCAGTTAGATACTCTATCTTTCAGTCAGTTAGTTTTCCGCAACTATTTTATTCAGTTTAACTGATTGTTATTGACCGACGGGATATTCAGTTTCAGTTTGTAACAGAACTGAATTTATAGTGTCGAAGAATATTTTAAATTCGAGTAGTGTTTATTCAACCCCCCCTTCTAAACACTCTTTAGTATTAACCGATCCTATCATGTATAAATTGAGATTTTAAGTTTTGATGAAAGGTAAGATTGGTTATAGGAATTGATTTTTGGGTGAAAAAGTTTAAATTATCGAAATTTATGTTATGGAAACATGTAGAAGGAAATTAAGAACACCAAAAATTTATGGGTTAATCGTAGGATTTTCGAAATTAAGGATCAATTGGATAAATTTTTTGAGGAAATTAAGAAATAATTTTGCAATAATTAAGGAATTTAGGGACTAGTTGAGCAATAAGTGATAACTGACTGGGTTAAATGATAAGAATTTTGATTATTTGGGCTAGAAAGGATATTTAGAATCTTGGGATATCTTAGGTTATAACGTTATAAGGAATGTTAATCAAGGGTTTTTAAGGATGAAACAATATTATGCTTGAAAAATTTAAGCGTTAGCGGAGGCGTTTGAGAATTTTAAGAAAGAAATGTGATAAGTTGATGAACATTTTGAGTATAAAATAAGGAAAATAATATACGATAAGAATGACCATCCATCTTTAATATTGGGAATTGTAAGGAAAGTTGAAATTCGAGGTTATAATAGTATTGTACTAAGTCATTATGGGTTTTCTTAAGTTGCAAATCGAAAATAAGGATTTAGAAGATAAAATTAATTGGGATCAAGGAGACGTAAGGACATTCTAGAGCTTAAGTTTTATCAGAGCAGCGTAGCGGAAGCGTGGATTTTTGGGATACTAGAACTGAATCTAAACTTTGGGTTATTAAGGATAAGCGAATTTCGAGGACGAAATTCAATTTAAGGGGGGAAGATTGTAAATCCCCGAAAATTTAAAGGTCCACGCGAACCACATGCATAAAATTATTAAATTCCTTGTGTATTTCCATTAAATGATTTAATTAATTATGTTGTGCATATATACATGTTTAAAATATATTTTTCTACATGGTTGCATTAAAATGTATTTTTAGAGGTTATTCGAATTGCGATCGAGGAATGGAGACCGATGATTTAAAAATAGAAAATGTTTTTATTGATTAATTGTTTTTAATTATTTAAATTAAGGGTGATGCTTTTTGATAGGATCGATTAACGTATCAAGAGTGTTTAGAAGGGGGGGTTGAATAAACACTCACAATTAAAACTGATCTTTTCGAATTTTGAGTCAGTTTGATGACAAACTGATTCTCGGAATCTTGTTGGTCAATGACAATCAGTTAAACTAAAGTAGTTGCGGAAAATAACTGACTGAAAGATAGAATACTAAACTGAAATAAAGTAGGCAAGAGTTGTTTCTGGATGTTCGGAGAATTTAATTACTCCTAAGTCACCCCTTCTATCTCACGGATAGGATATTCACCAAAAGACTTTGATCAAATACAAGAATTGTACTGACACACTTCAGTTTGGACTTAATATTACCAAAACTGAAACTCTTAGCTTAACAGAATATTCTCAGTGCGTAACTGATCTTGGCACTATCAAATTTCAACGATTTTTACAACTTGGTATTGAGCTCAAATTGTAGCCTTAACTGCTACGAATATATCAAATAAGAGTGAGCTAAGATTTTTGCAAAATAACAGTAAGCTTTTGAATATCGTGATCTCGTTGTTTCTTCAGTTGTTCTTTTGTCATATTTATAAGCTTCTTTTCTTCAACGGTAACTTGAGATGAATTTGAATCTTTGTAGACGTTGATCTCTTCTTGATTATTCCTTGGAAATTGTTTGCTTCATTTATTGTGATGCGGCGTCTTAATTGCTTTCGCCGAAATGCATTTGTTCCAAGCTGTATTGATTGAAGTGCGTCGTTCCACATTCAGTTGCAATCCGCTATGTTCTTTCCCAAGACATGTTTAGTTGAAGAGTGCTTAGCATCCGGCTGAATATATCAACTGATCAGTTTCCAACTGATCAGTCAGTTGATTTCATTCCAGTTGCTGAGGTCAGTTTGCTCGATCAGTTGGTTTGTATTTTCAGTTGGTTGATTAGTTTGTCAAACTCCAGAATTTTGTTTCCAACAATTTCCCCCTTTATGGTGTTTGACAATATCTGAACGTCTGAACTTATTGTAGATAAAATAAGAAGTTTAATTTCTTGAACTGAAGGAAGTCTTGATTTAATAACAACTGAATCTAATAATCTGATTAACTGCTTTTTATCAAGATGATTTCTTCTGCTGTTTCTCAAGATGCTCTTTGATATTTGATTTCTTCCCCCTTTTTGTCAAACAATTTCATCTTCTCAGATAATTTTCGCATATCAGTTGAAAGAATTTTGACATCTGCGGAGATACTTGAGACAGCAGTTTGTAAACAGGTCTGCACCAATTCCATTTTATTAGAAACAGAAGTTTCCAATCGTTGAACTCGTTGACTAACTATATCCTGATTGTAAATAGGCTTTGAGCTAGACCTCTCTTCATCTCATCTACAGTTTGGGTAAGAGACTCCATGTTTGCTTGGATCTCTTTCAGTTTTGCAGAGTCATATTCAATTGAAGAATCCGATTTGACAGTGTGAGAGAATTGTGTAGATTGAATTCTCTTGATCTCAGTAATTATCTGCTGCATATTTTGGATTTCTTCAAGAACAAGATCCATGTCTGTGGATTGAGGAGGAGGTGACTGATGAGAGGATTCCGGTCCTCTTGTGGTTTGATCAAATATAACCAACTCTTGGTTAGTTGCTACTGTTTCAGCAACATTATGAACTGAGTTGATTGTTGCAGCAATTTTTTCTGGAACTTGAGGCGGAGAAATTGGATTTGGATCAGCAGATGAGCTGCCTGGAGGAATAATAGAGTTTGATGAAGCCAGAATTGGTACCTCTTGAGGATGATCTTGAGGATCAATTGGCACAACAGTTGGAATAGTTTGTTCAGCAGATGAATCTGGCTGAACTGGTGCTTCTGAAGAGATAGGAACTTCTGGATTGATTTGATCAACGGGATGATCATCTTTATCAGAAATAGGTTCACTCAATTTGGATTCTTGCACCACTGTTTGAATAATTTCATCAATGTTTGCGAAAGTCAATTCAGCTTCAGAATAAAGTTGATGTTCCACAATAGATGATTGTGGCACATCCCGAACTTTTTCTTCAGTTGGAGCATTTGTTTGTGCTGAAGGTGGCTCTTTTTGCTGAAAAGAGGGTTCTTCTTCTTCTTCTTCTTCAGAGGTTTCATCAGGAAGAACCAACTCCTGATCCATTTCCCATACCTTGATTTGAGCTTGCAGGCTAGTAAGATCTATATCTAATTGAGTGATTACAGCTCGATCATTATAGGCAGTTGGATTTGTGGGAATGTAATTTGCCTTTAATTTCTCAATCAATTGAGATAGCTTCTTGGATCGAATTTGATCAAAAAAATATGTCTTCCTCTCCAGAGCTTGAAAAATTGTAGCAGCTTTGATCATCTTGAGGACAACTGCTTCCAGTTTGATAAATTTGTTCAGCTGGGATTTCTTTCTCAACTGCTTGGCAAAGATTTGAGTTCTTTAGGCGTTCCAGGCATCATAGATTTTAATTTTTGATGCTGCGAAATTATTAACCTGTTCCAAACAAGGTCAATATGAGTTTGAATTGAATTGGATGGCCTGGGCTCCTCAATCAATTTGCCTTTTCCTTTTTCAGTGCTCAAGATGTGTGGAATTTCCAATCCAGTTCGAGTAGTGTCTACCAGTTCCATAATCTTTATTCCTTTGGGTCTGGAAGGTGCTAGAGTGGTAGGATGATTGATTTGGATTAGGGGAGCCTGGATTTTTACTGTTTCCTTTGTTGCACCAGCTGAGATTTCTGGTGGGATGATTTGCAGAGGGACTTCTTTGAGAGGCTGTTGGGCAGTTGAAGATTTCAGTCTTTCAGTAGGAATAGATTCTACTGTGGTTGTTGGTTTAATCCTCTGGGTTCTTGGTTTCTTGGCGATCTTTGGGGAGAGCGTCTTCTCAGAATCAGATTCACTGATAATCAGTTTTATTTTTGATGTCTTCAGTTGAGCTAATGTCTTTTCGGTTTTAACTGATTTGGAATCATCCTGTTGCGTCCTAATCTCTTTCTTGATTTTTATGATCTGATCAGGAGAGATATCTAACTTAGCCTTGGGTGGCATATTATTCTTTGCATTGAAGATTTTGAATTTGGACGATTTTTCCGAATCATCTGCCACTAACCCTTTCACTTTCAGCGGATAGCACAGTTGCACTGCAAAGCCTTTAGACTGTTTGGATGATAGAATCATATTCTTTAAAATATTGAATATAAGATGCTTACAGTTGAGTTTACGTTCAACCATAATGATAGAAATTGCTTGAAATTTTTCCAATGTAAGTGCAGCAAAAGATCCAGCTTTCGCCAAAATCCCTTTGGCGACTATATCAGCAAGTAACTGAACTTCGTGCTTCAGTTCTTTCTTTGGATCGGAAACATTGATTTTTCGTCCATCAGCAGAAAGTGAGGTTTGCATTTTTTCAATGTCAGATGCTTTAACATGAGATAAGTGCGCTAGTCCATCAGATGGCAAAGAAAAGATTTCTCCAAAGAAATCTTCACAGATGGTCAGCGACTAACCATTGATAGTAGAAGTAATGTTTCCATCAGAATTGATCATACCATTAGAGTAGAGTTCCTGAAGTTCTTTGGGGTAGATCTCTTGTGATGATTGTCCCAAGAATGTCCTTAACCCGGCAGTTTTGAGTTTTTGAAAACGTTCTTGACATCAACGTCTCCGAGAGATAGAATGGATCCGAAGTTGATAGCCATTGCATTCAGCATATAAGCAGGAGTTTGATTCGCCATTTCGATAGATAAAATGATCTGAAATTCGTAAACGATAAGCTCTGGAATTAGTATGCTATTAGAAACTGATTGTATGCGTAAGAAGAAAACTTAATTGGAGCGGGCTTAGTACAGTTGTTCGTGACTGTTTAAATTCGGGACACGTGTCAGTCCATTAAAAATTTTGAGTAAAAATGTGTGTACGTGTGCTATAAGCGTGTGTACAATTCAAATGGTTCAAATGCTTCCACGTTTCAAAATAGGATTCATCATTAGATAGTAGACAGTCACGTCACTTGATTTGGAATATAATTAGTTTTAATTAGTTAGCTTATATGAGAAGATTAGTGAAATACCCAACTGAATGATCAGTTGTAAGACTGTGTCCTCTCAGTTGAGAGTTTACTAATATTTGTCTTCTCAGTTAACCTCTTAAGACCATTATTCCCCATTAATTAGTGCATAAAATAATTAAAGCGAATAAATTTAAAGATCAGAAAGATTATCGTTTTGCTGAAACGTTGACGACTCTTCAGCTTCCTTGATATTCTGCTATAAATAGAAATAACACGGTTAGTTTCAGTCATATTGGTGAAAATATTCAAGACTGAAGAATGGCAGATGCAAGTAGCTCGAGTCCTTCGCCATTTTCTCTGGAAGCTAGGAAGGCTGCTATAGAAGACGAAGTCTTCTACAAGAGTCTTCCCTATTGGGAAAAGTTTCAGGAGCTTGCGTTCCTGTATTATTCTGGAGAGGCTACCACCCCCAAACTGATGCCAGAGTTGAGAGAAGTGAGGGAGCACTTGCACATAGCTGTGTGGGTGGACATCTTTACGGGTGGTCGTATCTATCAGCTGATGCTTCGAAAGGAACTGGAGATCCTTAATCGCATAGCTTCTTCTCACAGCTTTTGCAAAACATCTTCCTCAGCTCTATCTGTTTGGTTGAGAATGTGGATAGATGATATAGAGGAAAAATATGAAAATGTAATCCAAGCAAATATTTATGGTTGAATAAAACATTTATTTTGGTTTAACTTTGTTTTTCTTTTTCCTGCAAGTAATAAGTTTCATTAGTTATTATATATGAATTGTGATCATGAACAAATGAACTGATGATATGTTAAGCGTTAAGTAATAAATGTCAAACTGATATCAGTTGATAATGAACAACTGATAGTTAAGAAGCCTCGGTAAATGAGAAAAACGTTTCGGTTGACTTGAGTCTCTTCAGTTTCCTCAACATTTAAGTTTCATCTGTCTATAAATAAAATGATAGAATGTTAAACAATAACAATTTAGTATGTCGGATTCAAGTAACTCTGATGCATGCAGCAGTACGCACATTCATGTTACTGAACAATTGAATCTTCATTTAGAAGAGATGAAGAGAAAGATGGAAGAATATGTTTTTAAAAAGGTGATGTCAACATGGTTTAAGATTCATGAGTTGCAGAGGGTGAGTAGAAGTGGTGCAGTTCCTACTCGTGCTCAAGCAACAACAGCAAGAAAATACCTTGAACGTTTTGAAGTTAGGCATGTTACAGATTTGATTGAGGACAAATGTCTGTTGGAAGCAATGTTATGGAAGGAGTGGCATGCGGTTGATAAGATTTCTAAAACTAGGTCATTTTCTAGAATCCGAATTTATGAGATGAATGATTGGGTTTTCTTATTTTCTGTAAATAATTCTATTAGTAAAGCAACATTAGTAATAATTTTAAGATAAATCAATTACACCAAGAATATTGCGAAAGTAGGAAAACTTAGTCTCGGGTAATGGTTTGGTGAAGATGTCAGCTGCTTGTTGTTCAGTTGATATATACTCCAGTCTAATGTCCTTCTTCAAAGCATGATCTCTGATGAAGTGGTGTCTGACATCTATATGCTTTGTCTTTGAGTGAAGAACTGGCTTATAGGTGATGGAAATTGTACTTGTATTGTCACAAAATATGGGCGAGTTATTTGTAATTACTCCATAATCTCTCAGTTGTTGCTGGATCCAGATCAGTTGTGTACACCAACTACCAGCAGCAAGGTATTCTGCTTCAGTTGTTGATGTAGCTATGGATGTCTGTTTCTTGCTGAACCAAGAGATCAGCCTGTCTCCTAGAAACTGACAAGATCCACTTGTAATTTTGCGATCAAGCTTACATCCTGCATAATCTGCATCTAAATATCCAACTAAATTGAAATTAGAGTCTTTAGAATACCATAATACAACATTTTGTGTGCCCTTAAGATATCTCAAAATTCTTTTAGCAGCTGAGAAATGTGATTGCTTAGAATTTGCTTGAAATCTAGCACACATACACACAAAAAATACAATATCAGGACGACTGGCAGTTAGGTATAACAGTGACCCAATTAAACCTCGATATAATGTCGCCTCAACTGATATTCCCCCTTGATCAGTGTCCAACTTTACTGATGAGCTCATGGGAGTATTTGTAGCTGAACATGATTCCATGCCAAATTTCTTCAGCAGCTCCTTTGTATATTTAGTCTGACTGATGAATATGCCAGTCTCCAGTTGCTTCACTTGCAGTCCAAGAAAGAATGTCAGTTCACCCATCATACTCATTTCAAACTTTTCCAGCATCAACTTAGCAAATTTCTCGCATAATTTGGGTTTAGTTGACCCAAATGTGATATCATCAACGTAAATTTGAACTAATAAAATATGATCATTTTTAGTAAATTTGAACAAGGTCTTATCAACTGATCCAACAGAAAAATCATGATCAGTTATGAATTTTGAAAGTGTTTCGTACCAAGCTCTGGTAGCTTGTTTAAGACCATATAATGCTTTGTTCAAATAATATACATGATTAGGAAAGTTGTGATTTATAAAACCTGGGGTTGTTCAACATATACTTCTTCTTGCAACTGGCCATTTAGGAATGCACTTTTTACGTCCATCTGAAAGACCTTGAAATTCTTGTATGATGCATAAGCAAGAAACATTCTAATTGCTTCCAGTCTTGCAACTGGAGCATATGTCTCATCATAATCAATTCTTCTTCTTGTCTGTATCCTTGTGCTACTAATCTTGCTTTGTTGCGTCCAACTGAACCATCTTCGTTCAGTTTGTTCCTGAAAACCCATTTTGTACCTATGACAGTTTTTGAAATTGGTCTTGGAACTAAGTTCCAGACATTGTTATGAGTAAACTGATTTATCTCTTCTTGCATTGCATTTACCCAGTTAGGATCAGCAAGAACTTCATCAGTTTTCTTTGGTTCTAGTTGTGAAACAAAAGCTGAATGGATAAATAAGTTTAGCATTTGATTTCGAGTTCTTACTGGATCTGATGGATTTCCTATTACCAGTTCAGGTGGATGTGATTTTTTCCATCTGTACTCAGTATTTGTTGGATCAGCAATTCCTTCAGTTGGTAACTGAACACAATTTTCAGTCTCAGTTGGTGCTTCGTCAACTGGTATTTGAGTGTTATCATTATGCTCTGTCAACTGAACATCATTGACGACTTCCTGTGCATCTGATTGATCCAGTACTTCTGGTTCAGGTGTTTGAGATATGTTTTGATTTTTATGACATTCATTTTTGTCACCATCTTCCAAACTAATATCTGTAAATCGATCAACTAGCTCAACTTGATCAGTTGGCTTATCAGTTAGTTCAGTTTCATCAAAATCAACATGAGCTGATTCTTCTACATTTAATGTATTCTTGTTGAAGACTCTGTAAGCTATACTAACTGATGAGTATCCAAGAAATATTCCCTCTGCAGATTTAGCATCAAACACTTTTAAATAATTTTTACCATTATCAAGGATAAAACATCTGCAGCCGAATATTTTGAAATAAGTAATTATAATTTTTCTTCCATGCCAGATCTCATATGGTGTTTTCATATGATTTTTATTAATCATTGATCTGTTCTGAGTGTAACACGCAGTGTTTATTGCCTCTGCCCAAAACCTTTGAAAAATACCAGAATCAGCAAGCATTGTTCTAGCAGCTTCTTTAAGGGTCCGATTTCTTCTCTCAGCTACACCATTTTGCTGAGGAGTTCTAGCTGCTGAGAGCTCATGCTTAATTCCAACATTCTCTAGAAAATTTGAAAGAGTTTGATTGATGAATTCAGTTCCTCGATCTGATCTGATTCGATCAATTCCAACTGATTTTTCATTTAAAAGTCTTTTGAAGAGCTTTATCAGTTGTGGAGCAGTATGGTTTTTAGATTTGAGAAAATAACTCAAGTAAATCTTGAAAAATCATCTACGACTACCAAGGTGTATTTCATTCCCCCTAAGCTCATGACTGGTATATGACCAAAGAGATCCATGTGCAGTAGTTCTAAGCATCGGGATGAAGATTTACAACCCTTGTTTTTAAAAGAAGATCGTACTTGTTTACCATACTGACATGCTGAACAAAGTTTTTCTTTTGAAAAGTCTATTTTGGGCAAACCAGTTACAAGTTCATGTTTACTCAGATAGGCAATGGTTTTAAAGTTTAAATGGTTTAGTCTCTTATGCCACAACCAGTTTTTAGATAATTTGGAAACAATTAAAACAAACTGGTGCATAAGTTTGATCATTCCAACTGACTTTATATGTGTTTCCACAACGTTTTCCAGTTAGTATGATTTCATCAGTTGAAGTTTTAACTGAACATGAGTTTTTGTCAAAATGTACTGAGAATCCACTGTCGCATAACTGACTGATGTTGATCAAGTTATACTTCAGGTTTTCTACTAATAGAACATCTTTAAAAGTAAAATTACCATGGATTCTTGTTTGTACCTGTTACCTGCAGTCACACACATAATATAATTTGGTACCCATATCTATTTGGGTCCTGAACTGATTAGTATCTTAGGAACCCATACTTGGATTAGTCTAACAGACTTTCCAGTTGCTGTATTCCAAATGGTATTTCTCGGCTTTTGTGTGCTTGTGTAATGTACGGATGATACAATATGAGTTTTAGCTTTATTCAACTATTGTTCAGTCTATATCTCTTCTGAACTAGCTTACAGTTATAGTAATTGGAATAGCCATTCGAATATTTTTGTAAAAGCATTTTGGTGACTGACTGCATGAATCAGTTACCACTTTTGGGCTATAACCAATACCATATCTTTTGCCCTTGTTCATACTTTCAGTTGGCTTTTCAACCAGTATACTTGTCTCTGATTGTTCTTGTACCATAACTGATTTGACAAAGTGAATGTATTTCCCTTTGCCCATATTCAGTTTTGGTTGAGTATCATTAGTTGACATTTCATCTTGGTTACAGAACCCCAAACCAGTTTTATCAGTTACTGATTTTTGGGAGTTATGTATATCAGTCAATGCAATAGATGATTTGTTCCAAGACTGAATAAGCTCAGTCTGTTTTGTGTTTTCAAGCATCAACTTCTGTATTAATGACTGATTTTTGTTTCTTTCTGCTTTTAGCTCAGCAATTTCCCTTTTTAGACTCAACCCATCAACTGATTCATCAGTTTTGGTTTTATTGTCTGTGGGATCAGTTTGCTTTGCTTTGAGTTTTTCAAATGATGATGCAAGCTTTTGATACTCATTTACCATGTCATGTAGTGTTAGAATGAGTTCTTCTCGTGTAAAATCAGTTGAAATGAAATCAAATACCTGTTGGCTAGATGATTCTTCTGCTGCATCATTAGCCATCAAGCACTTTACTTCCTCATCATCACTCGAACTGCATGAGCTTTCTTGTTCCGACTCTTCACTATCAGTTTCTGCCCATTTAGATTTTTTTTCTTCAGCTAAGAGTACCTCATGTTTCTTTCTGAAGATCTTCTTATCTTCCTTGGGTCTTCTTTTATGTTTGTATGATTTCTTTCTTCTATCAGTTGAGCCTTGACTGTCCTTCTTGGGTTTAGGACAATCAGCAATAAAGTGACATGATTTGCCACATTTATAGCAGGCATTTGGTTCATCTTTGGAATTGTTCCTTTGGTATGGCTTCTGGAAGTTCCCTTGATTCTTTCTCATGAATCTTCCAAATTTTTTGATGAACAATGACATAGCATCATTACTCAACTAATCAGTAGATTTTTCGACTGAACTGATTGGTTCAGTTCTGACAGCAGCTAGAGCAGTTGTGGCTGCAGAAATAGATGGTTCTCCTTCTCTGGTCTGCAGCTCAACTTCATAGGCCTTTAAATCAGCAAACAGATCATGAAGTTCGATTTGGTTCAGATCTTTGGACTCCCTCATTGCCATGGTCTTGACATCATATTCTTTGGGAAGACCTCTCATTACCTTTAGTGCAATTTTTTTGTTGGTATACACTTTTCCAAGTGCATTTAGCTCATTGAAGATACTACTTACTCTTTCATCATACTCGTGCATCGATTCTCCTGATTTCATTTTGATGTTATCAAACTTTTGCATAGCAACAGAAAGTTTATTTTCTTTGGTTTGATCATTTCCTTCACATAGCTGGATCAGCTTTTCCGAAATCTCTTTGGCTGTTTTACACATCTTTATTTTGTTGAAAGTTACTTTATCCAGCGTTTTGTACAGAATTTCTTTGGCCACATTATCAATATTTGCTTTTCTTTTATCTTCAGTTGTCCATTCATCCCTGGGATTTTCTATTCTTTGCGGTGCTCCTTCTGTAATGGCAACTGCTTTATTTGTTTTTAGAATCTTCATGGGTCCATCAGTTATGACATACCGCATGTCATCATCTTGTGCAGCCAAATGAGCCTGCATTCTGATTTTCCAATCATCAAATTCTTCTCTGGAGAACATGGGAATTTTGTTGAATGAAGTCATGCTAGCATAGTTTATAGATCAAAAGTATTCAAGAACAAGATTCAACCGCTATGATACCACTTGATAGGATCGATTAACGTATCAAGAGTGTTTAGAAGGGGGGTTGAATAAACACTCACAATTAAAACTGATCTTTTCGAATTTTGAGTTCAGTTTGGTGACAAACTGATTCTCGGAATCTTGTTGGTCAATGACAATAAGTTAAACTAAAGTAGTTGCGGAAAATAACAGACTGAAAGATAGAATACTAAACTGAAATAAAGTAGGCAAGAGTTATTTCTGGATGTTCGGAGAATTTAATTACTCCTACGTCACCCCTTCTATCTCACTGGATAGGATATTCACTAAAAGAATTCGATCAAATACAAGAATTGTACTGACCCACTTCAGTTTGGACTTAACACTGCCAAAACTGAAATTCTTAGCTTAACAGAATATTATCAGTGCGTAACTGATCTTGGCACTATCAAATTTCAACGATTTTTACAACTTGGTATTGAGCTCAAATTGTAGCATTAACTGCTACGAATATATCAAATAAGAGTGAGCTAAGATTTTTGCAGAATAACAGTAAGCTTTTGAATATCGTGATCTCGTTGTTTCTTCAGCTGTTCTTTTGTCATATTTATAAGCTTCTTTTCTTCAACGGTAACTTGAGATGAATTTGAATCCTTGTATACGTTGATCTCTTCTTGAATATTCCTTGGAAATTGTTTGCTTCATTTATTGTGATGCGGCGTCTTAATTGCTTTCGCCGAAATGCATTTGTTCCAAGCTGTATTGATTGAAGTGCGTCGTTCCACATTCAGTTGCAATCTGCTATGTTCTTTCCCAAGACATGTTTAGTTGAAGAGTGCTTAGCATCCGGCTGAATATATCAACTGATCATTTTCCAACTGATCAGTCAGTTGATTTCATTCCAGTTGCTGAGTTCAGTTTGCTCGATCAGTTGGTTCGTATTTTCAGTTGGTTGATTAGTTTGTCAAACTCCAGAATTTAGTTTCCAACACTTTTTCTTATTTTTGAAAATAAGGTGTTTTTGAAATGATTTTATACGCCGAGACGTAATATTTAGCCGTGGATTTTCAACAAAAATACGAACTTTGTGACAACCCGCCTAATAAATTCACAAACTTATTTTAACAAAACTATTTTTAAATCCTAATTAAGACTAATGGGCCTAAATTTTTGTCTTATTAGGCCTAAAGCCTTGTTAGTGATTAATTAGTATATATTATACAAAACCCACACTAAACCCCCACAAAATCACACGCCTCTTGTCTGAATTTCTCACCCCAATACACGACACGGCACACCACAATTTGAGAAGAGATTTTCGTGGGGTTCAAGGATAGTGCAAGCCAAGGTCTTGCTCCGTTCTTCGCCAATCGTCAACGAATAATCGTGCGTTTAAAATGCAAAGGCACGCCATATTCTCCCTTTTACTCATCATTCACACCATAGTATTTATTTAAAATTGGATTGCATGAAAAATAAGTTTCACTTGTATGTATTTTAGTTTTTATGCAAAGATGAATTTTAAAGCATGTTGTTTTGATCCCAAAATCATGATACAAGTGTGCAGAGAGGGGATGCCATGTATAGGATTAAAAAAGGGCATGTTTTTACACGTTCTAAAGGGTCCTAGACACACACAAAACACTGCGTATGATCGGGAATAAAATCTGGGACCAGGTTGTTGTCATGGTGGTTGGAGGGGTTCGATTTTGGTACATGAAGGCTTGTTTTGGGTTCGGCTAGGGACCAGGGCTAGCTAGGGACGTGGTTGAGTCAGGGGAAGAGTCCTAGCCACGCTAGGACTCGAGACCATGGGCTAGGGAGGACTCCACCCGAGAACTAGAAGGGAGGTAGCACAGGGTTTCAGCTTGTGCAGGGAAGAAGAGGCTCGGCCAGGGGGCTAAGGGTTGGGCTAGGCCGACTCTTTAGAGTCCTAGGAGGGTGATTAAGGGCCTGGGCAGGGGTTGTGGCAGCTTGGTTGGTTTCTGGTTCAAGAAAACGTGAGGAAGCACCTGGCAGCAAGGTGCACGCGAGGCTGCTGTTTCGTTCAGGAAGATTGCTGCTCGCGTCCAGGGCTTGGGTTTGTCTGGGCTTGGTCTAGGCGTGTTCCAGGGAAGGTTAGGGTCATGGGTGGTCAGTGGTTAGACGGCTAGAAGAGTCCTAGGCAACTAGGAAACCCAATTCAACAAAGACACTAACACACGCACACAAGCATGCAACGGGCCTTCTGTACAGAAAGTCTCTGAGCAAGCCAGGGCCGGTTTTTTGGGCTGGGATTGGTCAGTAGGGTCCCTAGGTGGGTTGGCTAGGTTTTGGCTCAAGTTGGCTCGGGCGTGGCTCAAGTAAATTGGGAGATGACTCGGTGGGTTTGTTATTGTGTCAAAAACGAAAATTTACGAACTAAAATTGAATCCAGGGGTTCAAAATAACGAGTTTTGAATTTATCCGGGATTTAATCGCCTCACGAAACGCTAATTAAGGAATTAATTGAAACACCTAGTTTAAGCTTTATAAAAATATGGATAATTATATTTAATCTTAAATAATTATTAAAAGTCTAAGTTTTTAATTTGGGAATTTTATATTAATGTTTGGTTTAATTCGGGATTAAAACGCATTAATACGTTATATTTAAAGAATAATTGAAATGTCATCGATTAATGCTAAATAAAATTATGAGAAAATTCATGTAAGCTTAAATAATTATTTGGGACATGTTAGAGTCAATGGAATTAAGAAAAAGTCAAAAACGTGAAATTTTACGTCTAGGGGTAAAACGGTCTTTTTACACCTAGAAATTTGTAACGTCATGGCAGTTCTCTAATTTCTATTTTATATGCTAATATGATTATTTCACGTAGTTTATGAAATTTATACGATAAAATATTCTTTTTAAATGTTCATGAATTATTAAGGTTTAAATTGGACATTTAACAGATATGTTGCATGCTTGGTTTCAAAATAAAATGATATTATATGCATGTTTTTATTAAGTGATGGAAATACGACATGTTGAAGGACGTGAAGGGATTGTGACTAAATATGTGATATGTTGGAAATATCGTGATGGTTATGGTCCTAGTGGGAGCCGGACGATCGTGTTTCATTGGATACAGATATAGATATAGATAAGAATATGTTAATACGTTGGCCAGGGCCCAGTTGACCGGTGAGAGTGTCGTTGGTGTCCCCCGCCGCCCAGTACTGTGGTTTTCCTCTCTGGTACGATTTTAGTTTAGATTTAAGGTATGTTTTTTCGTTTCAATTCTTGGTAAATTTCTAATTTTTATTTAAGATTATGAATTTTTGGTACGATGACGATTTGTTGACTCATGTGTTGACGGTTGTGGATGTTCATGAATATGCATAAATTTTTTTATTTTACTTAAAATATTAGCTACAGAGTATGATTAATCGTCGCTAATTAGTGACCTTATTATTCTATACCGTCCATAATTAGCGACGGTTTAGTTTAAAACCGACGCTAATTGTCGACGTTTTTGAGAAAGCCGTCGCTAACTAGCGATGGTTTAGAATAAACCGTCGCTAATTGTAGCGACGGTATAACTTATACCGTCGCTACAATTAGCGACGGTTTATTCAAAACAGTCGCTAACCCTAAGCATGCCAACACCCCACTCACACACAAGGCTCGGTCGTGCCGAGGAAATCCTAGCTGCTTCACCCAAAACCACTCGGCCTCATGTCCCCTTCACTCTCATCCTATGCAGTCCCATAACATCCCATATCGGCAGCCCCTTGCACAAGAACATGAAGAACGTGATTTGCATAAAAGATATATGCATGTTCATGTCAAAACCTTTGCAAACGTAAAATCATGCTTGAAAAAATAATTTCAAATGCAAACACAAACATATCAGCAATAGGTAGTGTGAATGATGAGAAAAATAAGATTTATGGCGTGACTTTTCATTTAAACGCACGAAAACTTTGATATATTCGCGTAAGAGAGCACTGGAGGGACAGGGAACAATTTTCTTGAAAGCTTTGAGAGGATTTTTGAGAGGGCTGCTGGTGTGAAGTGAAAAGCTGCTGCTATTGGAGGGGGGCCGTGTAAGTTGAGTAGGGTTTGTGTTTAGTTTAGTAGTGATTAAGTTAAATAAACATGCACTAATGGTCCTATAATAAAAACTAGAGGAGTAAAAGGGTTTTGGGCCTATTAAGCACTAAAATAAACCCATCGAGCCCCATAACACTCCGAAAAATTATATAGTTTAAGTACGTTTTGAAAATATTGTCTGAACCCTCAAAAAATCCCTAAATATGCTAAAATTTACGTACCGCTTAAAAACATGACCCTACGAGTAGAATTACCCGATCAAGGTCTATTTTCAAACATCATACTTAATTACACTATATATTAAATAATTAAAAAAACAATTATTAATAAAAACATTTTCCTGATAAACATCGGTCTCCGTTCCTCGTTCGAGCGTGAAATACAACATAAAAAACCCTAATGCATGTAATCTTAATAAAACATGAAATGCCATACATAATCATGACATAAGCATGCATTTAAAGCTTTAAATTAATTAAACACTGATTTTAGTAAAAACCATGTATTGCATGCAGTCAAGTTATGTAGTTCGAAATTCCTAAACCATACATCTAGCATGTGTTACTTCAACACATGTTCATGTCAGTCAGAAGCTAAAGGCTGTTGAGGTTGTAAAAGACTTTCCTAGCGCCTTTCCTAAGGACGTTTCTAGCATTCCATCGGATCAAGAGATGGAATTTTCTATTGAGTTGATGTCGAGCACTATGCCAATTTCTAAGGCACATTATCGTTTGGCACTTGCCGAAATGAAAGAGCTAAAGGATCAAATTCAAGAATTGTTGGACAAGATTTTTGTTCGCCCCTAGTTGTTCTCCGAGGGGCGTGCCGGTACTTTTCGTGAAAAAAAATATGGTAGTATGCAACTCTGCATTCATTATCGAGAGCTGAATAGAGTAACCATAAATAATAAGTATCCCTTGCCTAGAATCAAAGACTTATTTGATCAATTGCAAGGAGCATCGATTTTCTCGAAGATAGATCTTCGTTTGGGATACCATCAGCTGAAGGTAAAGAATTCTGATGTTCATAAGATGGCTTTTAGAACTTGATATGGGCACTATGAGTTTATTGTTATGCCATTTTGGTTGACCAATGCGCCAGCAATCTTCATGGACGTCATAAATCGCGTATTTCAGTCGTATCTAGATCAATTCATTATCGTCTTTATTGATGACATTCCGAGTTGCTCAAAGAGCTGAGAGGAGCATAGTCAGCACTTAAGAACGACGCTACTTTCAAGATAGAAAGTTATTCGATAAGTTCATCAAGTGCGTGTTTTGGCTCGAGAAAGTGGCATTCTTATTCCACATCATTTCTAGAGATGGAGTTGAGGTCGATCCAAGCAAAGTCGAGGCAGTTAAGGAATGGCCAGTGCCGAAGAGCGTAACCAAGATCCATAGTTTCTTGGGTCTAACTGGCTACTACCAAAAGTTCATTCAAGGTTTCTCTACTATCGCGGTACCCTTGACCGCTTTGACAAAGAAGAATGCAAAATTTACCTGGGGAACCAAGTGCCAAGAGAGTTTTGAGAAGCTAAAGCGAGCCTTGACTTCAGCACCAGTTCTGTCGATGCCCTCAGGACAAGGAGAGTATGTTCTTTATATGGATGCTTTGAAGCTAGGTATAGGAGCAGTTTTGATGCAAAATGAACGAGTGATAGCTTATGCGTCTAGACAGTTGAAGGTTCATGAGAAGAATTACCCAACTCATGACCTCGATCTTGCAACAATAGAATTTACATTGAAGATTTGGAGAAACTACTTATATGAGGAAAAGTGCAAAATTTTCACCGACCATAAGAACTTGAAGTACTTCTTCAACCAAAAAGAGTTGAATATGAGGCAACGAAGATGGCTAGATTTGGTAAAGGCTTATGACTACGATATCAGCTACCATCCGGGCAAAGATAATGTAGTTTTGGACGCATTGAATCAAAAGACAGTAGTTATTGCTCAATTATCAATTCAAATACAATTGTAGTCTGAGATTTAGCGATTCGAGCTTGCAGTATATGCTAGGGGCAAAGCCCCCAATCTTGCTACTATGACATTTCAGTCGACTCTGAGGGATAGAATTCGAGAAGGGCAGTCTTTTGATGAGCACTTGCAAAAGTGGAGATTGAGAGATGAAGCTAAGGGTCGGAAGCTGTATTCCAAAGAGCATTGTTTGATAATGATATCAACTATGGGTTCCTACTGGCGATTCACTTCAGAGAGGTTATTATGAAGGAAGTTCACAATACCCCATAATCCATTCATCCTGGAAGTACGAAGATGTATAAAGGCCTGCAGTCATTGTATTGGTGGCCAGGAATGAAGCGAGACATCTTGTGCTTTGTGTCTGAGTGTCTGACATGCCAGCAAGTTAAGGCTAAGCAAAAAAGGCCAGCCGGAAAGCTTAAGCCACTTCCTATTCCCGAGCGGAAATGGGAAAATATTACTATGAATTTTGTTGTGTGACTGTCGAGGACTATCAAGGGATACAATGTCATCTGGGTGATAGTGACCGTCTTATGAACTCATAGCATTTTCTAACTATCAAGGCGACATTCATCATGACACAGTATGCAGAGCTGTATATTCGAGAGGTAATCTGACTACATGGGATTCCAGTTTCCATTGGTTCTGACCGAGATCCGATGTTCACGTCATCTTTCTGGAAGAGTCTGCATGCAGCAATGGGGAAAAGTTGTTATTCAGTACAGCATTCCATTCTCAAATCGATGGTCAGTCTGAAAGGGTGATTCAAATTTTGGAGGATCTACTCCGAGCTTGGATTTCCAAGGAAGTTGAGAACCGAAATTACCTATAGTGGAGTTCACCTATAATAATAGCTACCAATCGTCTATAAGAATGGCTCCTTGCGGCACTTTATGGAAGAAAGTGTAGAGCACCTATACATTGGGACAATGTTGGTGAAAGAGGAGAATTTGGTCCGGACTTGATCAAGAAAACAGCGGAGCTAGTAGTCAAAATTCGAGATAGGATGAGACTGGACAAAGTCGACAAAAGAGCTACGCTGACAAGCGACGAAGAAAACTAGAGTTTGCAGTGGGTGACCACGTATTCATGAAAAAGTAACACCTATGAAGGTTGTTATGAGATTTGACAAGAAAGACAAACTGGTGTTGCCACCCATGCTAGCTGGAGTACATAATGTGTTCCATATCTTGATGTTGCGAAAGTACATGTCAAATCCTTCACATTTAATAAATTATGAGCCTCTGCAGTTGACTCTAAATATGTCATACGAGGAAAGACCTATACAAATTCTGAGTAGGCAAGAAAGAAGACTTCGAAACAAGGTTATACAAATGGTCAAAGTCAAGTGGCTAAATCACTCGGAAGAGGAAGCTACTTGGGAAACTGAGAGGGACATGTGGAGTCGGTACCGGGAGTTATTTCGTAAATTTTAACTTTGAGGACGAAAATTCATTTAAGGGAGAGAGGAATTGTAAGGTCCAAAATACGATAACGTAACCTAACTGTATGCAAATATAGGGAAAAAGGGAAAATGACTAATTAAAAGGTTTTAATTGCATAAATTAAATATGGTGTGCATGTTTACGTGTTTAAAATGTATTATTCTACATAAATGCATAAAAACTATGTTTTAAAGGTTATTCTAGACGCGATAGAGAGACTGAGGACCATTTGAGGGAAAATTTTTTATTAAATAATTAGTTTTAATTTTTTAATGTGTGGTGTATTTTAATGAAAATTTTGCAAATAAGGTATTTAAGTTGTTTTTGAAACGTCTGCTATTCGTTTTCTTAAAACGTACTAAATTTTTTTTAAAAAAAAACCCTTACTAGTATCGGCTGAACACTTGCATAAAATAATTAAAGCATTTTTTACGTCATTTTAAAATAACCCAACCAACTGACATTTAAAAATCAAAAGGAAATAGTCAAATCGTCAAACATTTTACCAAACCTAAAAAGCAATAAATTTGAATATTATAGCACATACTAAACATCTCAAAAACCTCTCAAAGCATAAATAAAAGTCTTAAAATATCTTTAACATAATCTTAAAATAATAATTCATAACTAGTGCGGAAAACTAGCGTCGGTCCTCGGGTTATGTGCACCTTCAGTCCAGTCAGATCAACAACCAAGATCTCTATTAACATTATTATCATAATCATCTGCATCAATCACACCAAGTGAGTCTAAAGACTCAACACACTATAATCTTGATAACAAGTACTATATATACATATCACATATACAGTGAAAATACTTGTACTTAAAATATCTTTTTCGTTCAGATACATAAACTTTTAACATGAACATTTTCGTACACATTTTTATGTTGCATAACTTTAAATAAAATCATTTTCATGATGATGCATCATCTTTAAACGTAAACATTTTCATAAACATTTTGATAAACATTTTAATGTCATCTTCAACATATACATATACATATTATCATCAACATATACGTATTTCTTTTCCTTTTCGTTGAATTCAGATCGTTAATTGTGACTTTCGTATTCATCTACGTATACGTGTTGGGCGATGGATCCATCTACATGTAACCACAGTACTGGGTGACAGGGACATCAGCAACACTCTCACTGAGTCACTGGTCAAATGAGCCCTGGCCTTATGTATTAACATATCATCGTATACATATTAATAGCCACAGAAACACGATCTTCAGGCTCCCACTGGGACCATAACCCTCACGATATTTCCAACATATCATCGTATTAGTCACAATTTGTAGAACCCGTAAATCAGACTACGTAGAAGCCATGCATAATTCTAGTATTTAAAATTAAAATGATTTTTATCGTATGAGTATTTAAATTCTTTTCTTTAATTTATTTATTTTACACAGTAGTTTAATTGTTATCTTTTCAGTTAAATAAGTGAGGCCGGACCGGAGATAAAGTATGGAGATAACTTAATAAAGACTTATTTAAGAAGTGGTAATTTAGCATGTTAGTAATAATAATAAAAAAAGTTGGCATGCATGCAAGTTATTAAACTTCTTTGGTATTTTATTTAATTGTTTTGAAAGCATTAAATGCATGTTTATTTCACTAATTTATGTTTAATTATTTTTATGCATTTTAGGCATAATTCATGCATGATAAGATTTGTTTCATGAAATTTAAAAGTTCGTGCATTAAGATTTTTAAGTTGCGTCCGAACGAAGAACGGAGACCGGAGAACTTTCAGAAAAATTATTTTTATTGCACGAGTTATTTTTATAAATTATTTTAAAACATTTTTAGAGTATTTTTCAAAAATGGGAATTTTTGGGTATTTTTACCCGCAGGATTTTTATTTTTATCGGTACGTAAATTTTATCAAATCGGAGGACTTTTTAAGGGTTAAGCTAATATTTTCAAAATCTTTCCAACTCGAAATATTTTTCGAGAGTGGGTTTGGGCTTATTGGGCCTACTTTGAGTTTATAAGGCTTAATTATCTTTTTAACTTTTAAATTAAACAATATAGGCCCATAAATAAATTTGTTATCTATATAATTAATCTTAAGCACCATTAACCCTAAACCTAATCACTTTTACACAGCCGACACCTCCCCTCAGCTCCTCTCCTTCTAGGTTTCAGAAAACTCTAGCTGAAGGCCTCGTTTTCTTCTCTTAAGCTTGCAAGAAAAACTGCTCACGGTTCCCTCGTCTCGTCTTGTTCCCTTAGCATCATCACGCACGTCTGCATCTTTGTTCCTTGCATCATTCATGCCAATATTATGTTAAAGTGTGTGTAAATGCATGGAAGCCCATCGATCTATCATGTATGCACGTTCTTAATTGGTTGAAAGATTTACATACATCCTTGCACTTTTGAATCACTACTCATGTTTTGTTCATGCTGCGCAAGGGCCTGCGGTTTCGGTTGATTAAGGGCTGTATAGGGTGTCAAGGGGAGGTCTTGGGGGTTTTGTTGGTTGCTGGTTTGTGCAGGAGAAGGGCCGAGAATGTAATTGTGCTGGTTTCTCCTCGTTTTGGGTGTAGATCGAGCGAAGGAGAGCCGCAGCGGTGCATGGCTCGTCCTTGGTCTTGGTGCTGAACCACCTGGGTTCGTGACAGACCCTGGAGTGAGCCGTGAGATCGCTGGGGCTGTGGTGGAGCGAAGGTAGCGAGTGGCCAAAGGTATTTGGGTTATGCGTCGTGGGGTTTGTAGTAGCAGTAGGATTGAATAAGTGTGTGCTAGAGGAGTTCCATGGTTTCTGTAGAACCCGTAAATCAGTCTACGTATAAGCCATGCATAATTCTAGATTTTTAAATTTTAATTGACTTCATTGCATGATTATTTTAAAGGCATTTCTTTAAAGTTAATTATTTTATTTTAATTATTTCAGTTCAGTAGTTTGATTTTTCAGATATTTCAGTGAGGCCGGACTGGAGTTGGAGTTTTGAGATAGAATTTAAGATTCGAGAAATATTTCCAGAAGTTAATTTAGCTAGCAAGTAAGTTCATTTAAGTTAAAAAAGAGGTTTGAGGATTTAATTTAATTACTTGAGGTGATTAAGAAATAAGCCCATTTAAGTTGCATAATTAAGGGTTTTATTCACTAAATTATTTAAGGGATTAGTGAGGCTTTTAAGAGTTATTAATTTAGTAAATAAACAACACTCCCCATTCATTTTTAGAAGCAAATTTCGGCCACCCCCCTTGCCTAGACAACACATTGCCAACTCATCAACTTTGACCATTTCTTTACATGTAATTAGTAGGATAATTCTAGGATTTTTGGGAGCACCATTTAATTAATTATTAGAGCTTATCCTAGTCTACATTAGCAAGCTAAAAATCGGCCATCACCTTCTAGATGCATCCAACAACCCATTTGATATCAAACCACAATTCAAATTTGAATTTGAGGGAGACTTGGTCATACCTTTGCATCCCTTTATTATTGGATCTCCCCCTCACTATCCTAACCATCACTCCCCCCCTCCATTATTTCGAAAATCAGAGCCCCATTTGTGTGAAAAAAATCGTGAGTCTTAGCTAGAGGGAAAGAAAGAAAAATCGAGTGCAAGAGGAAAGGAAAGAAGCGCTCCATCTTCTCCGTGCCGCGTCGTCGTCGTTTCGTTCGTTTTCTTTCGAAACGAAACCAGGCATGTCTAGATTTCTTTCAAACCTCAATCAAGTCATATTATTAATTATTTTTCAGTACATGATCAGGTTTTATCATTGCAAAAACCGAAAATTTCAGTAGACAAGAAACGAAAATTCTGCACAGATTTTTATCGGCTTTCATGCTTCACATGTGGGTATGTTTTGTTTCGATTTCAGGGATGGATCGTTCCAGGGGCTCAAAGCTGCATATGGACATGTACTAGGACATGTTAGGGTCATGATAGAATGTTGGTTCCAGCCCCATACACACTAGAATTCGTCAATGACAGCACATCCCCCATGAGTGTCATATTGAGCTTCAAAAATTCAGATTTTTTGTCCAAGGAGAAGGGATCTGATCTTGGTTGCCCAAGGGCCTATAGCCATGGTTAGATCACTTCTATACCATGTCTAGGACGTGACTAAGTCGCCCTTTTGGTGGCTTGGTCCATGGCTCATCGGTTTTTACGCAAAACATCCAAAACAGCCCCCTCCCCTCTCGCCCCTTCGGTTGGACAGCACTTGTGCCTCGGGTTTGGTTGGTTTGGTATGGATCTTGGTTGGCCTATGGCCCTTAGCCATGGTTCAAATCACTCCTTGGGATGTTGGTAAGAGTCTCTGGTCGGTGGTTCACGCCCCCAATGGCCGGCAGACTCGAAAACGACACAAGAAGAACACATGTACAGCTGCTGTATTTTTACAGCAAGTTGCTGTGTTGGTTTGGAGGCTTGTTTGAGTTCTCGGTCGGCTTTTAGCCTATGGCCTTGGACTGGACAGTGCCCCATTGAGTTAGGAAGGTTATGTTTTTGACCGTTCGTGATTCGGATCATTTTTGAGTTCGTACGAGAATTTACGGTGCGATGTGCCAAATTGACTCTCGAAAGAGCGTTTCATGTTTTGGCCTCCATTTCACCTAGATTTCGACCCTCATCATTATAGGAGCATTATTTCAGTATTTTAAGCGTATTTTAATCATGACTATATGTCGGTTCAGTGTCGGTTCAGGTTGGTTCGGAGTCATGATTAAATACGAAGTCATTAGGCGTCAGAGTCGCACTTTTTGAACGTAAATTTCATAGTTGGTCAAGTTTAAACTATTGCATATTTTTCATGGTAGTTAGGTTGCAGCGAACCTGGGGACGATCCAATCCAATCCAGTTGGTAAAATTACATGATTTTTTATTATGTCAGTTAATTATATTACGTGCATGAAAACAGAAAATGATTATTTTTTAGATTTATGCGATATGGCTTGTGTTTCATTCACTATGTGGGAGTATTATTTTATACGGTCGCCAGTGACCGCCCAATTCAGTTTGGTACCACCCGGACACCAGTGACCGGCCAGCTCAGTTCAGTTTAAGACTCTACGGTAGCCAGTTACCGATCAGTTCAGCTTAGTGCAGTGGCCACAGGCGTAGACCATAATCTCAACAGAAAATTTTACCAGTTATTTCAGTACAGGGCTCCAAGGAGCAAACATTTTTACTGTGATTATCAGTTCAGTTATGCACGTATTATAATTGTTCAGTACAGATTATTTTCAGCATGCCTCATGACATGATATTTTATCCCATGCACATTTTACTTCAGTATTTACTCGTTGCCTGGGATATATGCATGCTGAGTCTTTAGGCTCACTAGACTTGATTGTTGTAGGTACTGATGAGGCCAGGGCCGAGGGCGGGGACCAGTGAGCCAGCTTGGGTCGGCAGTAGTGGCACCCGAGGACCTCAGTGCAGCAGTTGTTATTTTTCCGCAAACAATTTTATCAGTCGTTGGATAAATTTTAAATTGTTCTTGTTGGCAAACTTTATTTTTCCGCTGCTATTATTTTATACACTGAATTTGATTCATCAGTCGATTTTATGAATGAGGCCATTTAAGTTCTTTAAAAAAAAGAAAATTTTTAATTTTCCGCAATTTTTCAAGGAAGGAGTTTTAGGGCCTTTACAGTTGGTATCAGAGCGATGGTTCTGTATAGGGTTACACTACTACTGACCACGAGAAGCTCACGAAGCCACGCCTTCGGTCTGTAAGTTATTCAGTTCAGCATTTTATTTAAAGCATGAATTATTTTGCCAGCATGCTTCCATGAAATAATTTCGACCAGATTTTCAGTATTTCAGTGTTCATTTCAAATAAATTATGGAATTATGCATGTTAGTTACGTATGGGTTATGTTGGAACAATATGCCCCCTAGACGTCAAGTAGGACGCCCGAGAGGTAGCGGCGAGCACCGTCGCGAGGACGATGACGATAAGAGACAAGAGAGGCAGACACCTCCTCCTCCTCCTCCACCTCCACCTCCACCCTCACTTGACATGAATGCCCAGATGCTAGCTGGGATGACGCAGTTCTTCGCACAGTTTGCGGGGAACAATGCCGCAGCCGTAGCCGCAGCCGCAGCCAAGCCGACAGGGCCCGAGGCTGTTTATGAGAGGTTTATGAAGATTCGTCCGAAGGAATTTTCTAGGACGTCTGACCCCATGATTGTTGAGGGATGGATCAAATCCCTCGAGGTCATCTTCGAGTTTATGGAGCTGGGAGATGCCGACAGAGTCAGATGCGCCACCTATCTGTTCACTGGAGACGCCCGCTTATGGTGGGAAGGAGCGTCGGTAGCCCTGACCTTGGCTACACTTTCATGGACACGCTTCACGGAGGTTTTCTACTCCAAGTATTTTGCGGAGGAAGTTCGCACCAGGTTGACCACCGTGTTTATGAGTCTAAGGCAAGGAGATATGACGGTTACGGAGTTCATCCGTAAGTTCGAGAGGGGCTGCCACTTTGTGCCCCTGATAGCGAATGATGCCAGAGCTAAGTTGATGCATTTCCTGGTGGGCCTACGGCCGATCATGCGCCGGGATGTTAGGGTGTCTGACCCTGCTACTTATGAGATTGCGGTCTCCAAAGCCCTAGCCGCAGAGCAGGATCTGTGGGATATCGAGAGGGATCGCCAGGGCAAGCGCCCAGCCCAGGTACCACACCGCCCTCCTCCTCATCAGCATCAGCAGCAAAACAAGAGGCCATTTCATGGGCCGCCTAGAATCAGAGGCCGGCAGCCGCAGCAGCAGCAGGGGCGCCCAGCCCCGAGGACTTTTGAGCACCCAGTCTGTCCCAGGTGCTCACGCCGCCATCTTGGAGCGTGTATGGCTGGCTCAAGAAAGTGTTTTAAGTGTGACAGTCCAGACCACGTGTTGCTGCAGTGCCCTCAGAGACATCTGCCTACTCAAGGCAGAGTTTTTGCTCTCCATGCGGCGGAAACAAACCCAGAGACTATGTTGTTGACAGGTACCTTTAAGCATTGAGTTATTATTCGAATTTCAGCGTTTTGGGAATCGGGATTTAGATTTTTGAACTTAGAACTATTATAGGATTGCATGCTCTACTCAGATTTATTTTGGGGGAATTAAGCTAGAAGAACCTTGACCTTTGCATGACTATAAGTTTAGTTCTTGTAGTGGGATTCAACTTAGAGTTCCGATCTTTCAGGGAGAATTTTTATATCTTGTTCCGCTACCAAGGCCTTGATAGATTCAGGGACCACTCACTCGTTTATTTCGGAGGTCTTTGCAAACTTTCTCAAGATCAAGACCATTGGGCTAGACATAGCCTTTTCAGTAGTGTTGCCGTCAGGCGAGGAGATGGCAGCTACCAATGTTATCCGAGATATAGATATGGAGCTGCACGGTAACCTTGTTTATGCGGATCTGATCGTGCTACCGATGCCAGAATTTGACATCATCCTAGGGATGGACTGGCTATTGAGGAACAGAGTGTTGATAGACTTCCAGCGGAGATCTGTTCTTGTCCGACCGCCTGGAATGGAGCAATTCTTATTTGAGCCGGACAGGTACTTTCCTTTACCGTGCATTATTTCATATGTTCAGGCTAGGAAGCTCATGCATAGAGGGTGTCGGGCATTTCTAGCGACCTTTTTATCTGTCCCCGAGGAACCCAGCCAGTCAGCCTCAGATGTTCTGATTGTCAGAGATTTCTTAGACGTTTTTCCCGAAGACATCTCTGGCATACCACCCGAGAGAGAGGTGGAGTTTTCCATCGAGCTTATGCCAGGTACGGCTCCGATATCCAAAGCGCCGTACCGACTAGCACCGACAGAGATGACAGAGCTTAAGAAACAGATTCAGGAACTTCTCGACAAGGAGTTCATTCGCCCGAGCTTTTCTCCATGGGGCGCGCCGGTCTTATTTGTGAAGAAGAAGGATGGCTCTATGAGGCTTTGCATTGACTACCGGGAGTTGAACAGGGTTACAGTGAAGAACAAGTACCCACTTCCGAGGATTGAGGATCTGTTTGACCAATTGTAGTGAGCTTCGATTTTCTCCAAGATTGATCTGCGTTCCGGTTATCACCAGTTGAGGGTGAGAGATGCTGATGTTTCCAAGACTGCTTTCAGGACTCGTTATGGTCACTAAGAGTTCCTTGTGATGCCGTTCGGTCTGCAAATGCGCCAGCGATCTTCATGGATCTCATGAATCGCGTATTTCAGCCGTCCCTCGATCAGTTTGTGATAGTGTTCATAGACGACATTCTCGTCTACTCCAAGAATCAGGAGGATCACAACAGACATCTGACCACAGTGCTGCAGACCTTGCAGAAGCACAAGTTATTCGCAAAGTTCAGTAAGTGCGAATTCTGGTTAGAGAAGGTGGCGTTCTTAGGCCAAATTTTTTCTAGCAGTGGCATTGAGGTAGACCCAGCGAAAGTCGCTGCAGTCAGAGATTGGGTTGTGCCGCAGAATGCATCCGAGATCCGCAGTTTCCTTGGGCTAGTAGGATATTACAGAAAATTCATTCAGGGATTCTCCTCCATTGCCGTTCCACTCACAGCACTGACCAAGAAAAATGTGAAGTTTGTGTGGAGCGATGACTGTCAGAAGAGCTTCGATACTTTGAAGCAAGCTCTTATTTCAGCACCAGTTTTGGCCACACCAGCAGGGCCCGGCGAGTTTGTCCTTTATACCGACGCTTCGAAGCTCGCTTTAGGTGCAGTTTTGATGCAACATGGGAAGGTGATAGCATATGCGTCTCGACAGCTGAAAACCCACGAGAAGAATTACCCTACCCATGATCTAGAGTTGGCCGTCGTAGTCTTTGCATTGAAGATTTGGAGGCATTATTTGTATGGAGAGAAGTGCCAGATCTTTACCGACTACAAGAGCCTCAAGTATTTCTTTACGCAGAAGGAGCTGAACATGCGTCAGAGGCGTTGGTTGGAGCTTGTGAAAGATTACGAGTGTGACATTAGCTGCCACCCGGGTAAAGCTAATGTAGTTGCAGATGCACTGAGCATAAAAGTCGCAGTGATGGCTCACTTGACGATTCAGAGACCTCTTCAGACTGAGATGCAGAGGTTTGATCTCGAGACTTACCCTCGAGGTAGAGTTCCCCGTCTATCTACCTTGACCATTCAGTCTTCCCTTCTTGACCGTATTCGCAGTGGTCAGTCAGCAGATGAGTAATTGGCACAGTGGAAGAAGAGAGATGAAGCTAAGGGCAGTGTCTTGTATACAGTCAGCAACGGTATTGTGAGATACCGAGACAGGATATGGGTTCCTAGCAGCGATTCTATCCGAGCAGACATCTTATCAGAGGCCCATATGTCCCCGTACTCCATTCACCCTGGGAGTACGAAGATGTACAAAGATCTGCAGCTATTGTATTGGTGGCCAGGGATGAAGAAGGACATCAGGCGTTTTGTATCCGAGTGCCTGACTTGCCAGTTAGTGAAGGCCGAGCATCAGAGACCAGCAGGTTTTCTCAAGCCTCTCCCTATTCCCAAGTGGAAGTGGGAGAACATTACCATGGATTTTGTGACCGGTTTGCCGAAGTCAGCCAGAGGATCGAATTCCATCTGGGTGATTGTAGATCGTCTTACCAAATCAGCGCACTTCTTGCCTATTAAGACGACTTTCACCATGGTTCAGTATGCAGAGTTGTATAACCGGGAGATAGTCCGACTTCATGGTATTCCAGTTTCGATTGTATCTGACAGAGACCCCAGATTTACTTCCTCCTTTTGGAAGAGTTTGCATTCGACTTTGGGTACGAAGTTGCTGTTTAGCACAGCTTTCCATCCGCAGACAGATGGGCAGTCGGAGCGAGTTATTCAGATTTTGGAGGATCTTCTTCGCGCTTGCGTCATTCATTTCTCTGGGAGTTGGGAGTCGAACTTGCCATTGGTAGAGTTCACCTATAACAACAGCTTCCAGTCTTCTATTGGTATGGCACCGTATGAAGCTTTGTATGGCCGCAAGTGCAGATCTCCTGTTCATTGGGATGAAGTAGGAGCGAGAGCAGAGTTGGGTCCAGAGAATGTCCAGCAGACAGCAGAGGTAGTAGTCAAGATCCGTGATAGGATGAGGACTGCTCATAGTCGACAGAAAAGCTATGCAGATCAGAGAATGAGAGATCTAGAGTTCGCAGTGGGCGACCATGTCTTTGTGAAGATAGCACCTATGAAGGGTGTCATGAGATTTGGCAAGAAAGGGAAGCTCAGTCCGAGATTCATTGGACCGTTTGAGATCCTCGACAGAGTTGGGACGCTTGCTTATCGTGTGTCTCTTCCGCCGAATCTGGCCGGAGTACACAATGTCTTTCACGTCTCGATGCTGAGAAAGTACATGGTGAATCCTTCGCATGTGCTGAATTTCGAGCCGTTGCAGCTTACTCCGAACTTATCTTATGAGGAGAGACCCGTGCAGATCCTAGACAGACAGGAGAAGAAGCTTCGGAACAAGCTGGTTAAGCGAGTCAAAGTCAAATGGCTTAACCATTCTGAGGAGGAAGCTACGTGGGAGTCTGAGCAGGAGATGAGAGAGCGTTACCCCGAGTTATTCGGTGAGTTCTAATTTCGAGGACGAAATTTCTTTAAGGGGGGAAGGATTGTAGAACCCATAAATCAGTCTACGTATAAGCCATGCATAATTCTAGATTTTTAAAATTTAATTGACTTCATTGCATGATTATTTTAAAGGCATTTCTTTGAAGTTAATTATTTTATTTTTATTATTTCAGTTTAGTAGTTTGATTTTTAAGTTATTTCAGTGAGGCCGGACTGGAGTTGGAGTTTTGAGATAGAATTTAAGATTCAAGAAATATTTCCAGAAGTTAATTTAGCTAGCAAGTAAGTTCATTTAAGTTAAAAAGGAGGTTTGAGGATTTAATTTAATTACTTGAGGTGATTAAGAAATAAGCCCATTTAAGTTGCATAATTAAGGGTTTTATTCACTAAATTATTTAAGGGATTAGTGAGGCTTTTAAGAGTTATTAATTTAGTAAATAAACAACACTCCCCATTCATTTTTAGAAGCAAATTTCGGCCACCCCCCCTTGTCTAGACAACACATTGCCAACTCATCAACTTTGACCATTTCTTTGCATGTAATTAGTAGGATAATTCTAGGATTTTTGGGAGCACCATTTAATTAATTATTAGAGCTTATCCTAGTCTACATTAGCAAGCTAAAAATCGGCCATCACCTTCTAGATGCATCCATCAACCCATTTGATATCAAACCACAATTCAAATTTGAATTTGAGGGAGACTTGGTCATACCTTTGCATCCCTTTATTATTGGATCTCCCCCTCACTATCCTAACCATCACTCCCCCCCTCCATTATTTCGAAAATCAGAGCCCCATTTGTGTGAAAAAAATCGTGAGTCTTAGCTAGAGGGAAAGAAAGAAAAATCGAGTGCAAGAGGAAAGGAAAGAAGCGCTCCATCTTCTCCGTGCCGCGTCGTCGTCGTTTCGTTCGTTTTCTTTCGAAACGAAACCAGGCATGTCTAGATTTCTTTCAAACCTCAATCAAGTCATATTATTAATTATTTTTCAGTACATGATCAGGTTTTATCATTGCAAAAACCGAAAATTTCAGTAGACAAGAAACGAAAATTCTGCATAGATTTTTATCGACTTTCATGCTTCACATGTGGGTATGTTTTGTTTCGATTTCAGGGATGGATCAGTTCCAGGGGCTCAAAGATGCATATGGACATGTACTAGGACATGTTAGGGTCATGATAGAACGTTGGTTCCAGCCCCATACACATTAGAATTCGTCAATGACAGCACATCCCCCATGAGTGTCATATTGAGCTTCAAAAATTCAGATTTTTTGTCCAAGGAGAAGGGATCTGATCTTGGTTGCCCAAGGGCCTATAGCCATGGTTAGATCACTACTATACCATGTCTAGGACGTGACTAAGTCGCCCTTTTGGTGGCTTGGTCCATGGCTCATCGGTTTTTACGCAAAACATCCAAAACAGCCCCCTCCCCTCTCGCCCCTTCGGTTGGACAGCACTTGTGCCTCGGGTTTGGTTGGTTTGGTATGGATCTTGGTTGGCCTATGGCCCTTAGCCATGGTTCAAATCACTCCTTGGGATGTTGGTAAGAGTCTCTG